>NW_027102363.1:0-93366 GCF_035609145.1 Eleutherodactylus coqui
TTCAAACGTTGTCCATCACAGAGACAAATGATCTGGCTCCAGCCGCGTCTATAGGAGTATCTGTCTGCTCACTTCTAGCTCCAGTGGAGACTGATGGAAAAATGGCCGCTAACAACCTGTGGTCCTTGTTCCGGGTGCGCGTGTCACCATCGAGCCTTAATGACATCATAAAGCTGCTTCAAGTGCAAGACTTGCAGGCTTATATACAGTCTATCTATCTATCTATCTATCTATCTATCTAATGTATGTTACTGCATAGATATATATCTAGCTATATAAATAGATAGTTATATATTAATATAGATATTTCTACAAATATCTAGCTTTACGTATAAATTTAAACTTGTATAGTTATGGTTTTGTAGGGCTGAAAACATACATACAAAATTTGTATTATTATCAGCATTATTCTTATAATTGCCATTGATGTTATTCCAGGGGCAGGTAATAAACCGCATGAGTCTTTGACCAATTTTTACCATTTTAGGTAAAAAGCTGCATTGACTGCACTTCTGCATTTTGTGGGATATGGTAGGACTGCAAGCAAATCCTGAGACAAGATATGTCAAAAACACTCCATACAGCATGCAATTTCGATTTCCAAGATAGAAACATTGGTCACGCTGAACATTGTTGAACGTTTTCACTGCAATGCATCCTGGGACGCTTGGATCCAGGTTCCATCATTCATGTTGCGCTATTTCAACCAACCTGTGTGGCTCATATTCACTTTGGGTTGACGATTGGCATGGTCATGGTGTAGGCCGAGCCTTTTTTGCCACTTCATCCGCCTCCGATCAAGCATAATGCCTTGCCCATAAGCATTCCCCTCCCTGGAATAACTTAACCTACCCATTCCCCTATCTGGAATAACTGTACCTACCACAAAAGAAGTGATAAGCAGCGATCAATTTGACTGTTGTAGGCTGCCGTCTCCCGCTTAAGGGCGAATTTCAAACGTTGTCCATCACAGAGACAAATGATCTGGCTCCAGCAGCGTCTATAGGAGTATCTGTCTGCTCACTTCTAGCTCCAGTGGAGACTGATGGAAAAATGGCCGCTAACAACCTGTGATCCTTGTTCCGGGTGCGCGTGTCACCATCGAGCCTTAATGACATCATAAAGCTGCTTCAAGTGCAAGACTTGCAGGCTTATATACAGTCTATCTATCTATCTATCTATCTATCTATCTATCTATCTATCTATCTATCTATCTAATGTATGTTACTGCATAGATATATATCTAGCTATATAAATAGATAGCTATATATCAATATAGATATTTCTACAAATATCTAGCTTTACGTATAAATTTAAACTTCTATAGTTATGGTTTTGTAGGGCTGAAAACATACATACAAAATTTGTATTATTATCAGCATTATTCTTATAATTGCCATTGATGTTATTCCAGGGGCAGGTAATAAACCGCATGAGTCTTTGACCAATTTTTACCATTTTAGGTAAAAAGCTGCATTGACTGTACTTCTGCATTTTGTGGGATATGGTAGGACTGCAAGCAAATCCTGAGACAAGATATGTCAAAAACACTCCATACAGCATGCAATTTCATTTTCCAAGATAGAAACATTGGTCACGCTGAACATTGTTGAACGTTTTCGCTGCAATGCATCCTGGGACGCTTGGATCCAGGTTCTATCATTCATGCTGCGCCATTTCAACCAACCTGTGTGGCTCATATTCACTTTGGGTTGACGAGTTGCATGGTCATGGTGTAGGCCGAGCCTTTTTTGCCACTTCATCCGCCTCCGATCAAGCATAATGCCTTGCCCATAAGCATTCCCCTCCCTGGAATAACTTAACCTACCCATTCCCCTATCTGGAATAACTGTACCTACCACAAAAGAAGTGATAAGCAGCGATCAATTTGACTGTTGTAGGCTGCCGTCTCCCGCTTAAGGGCGAATTTCAAACGTTGTCCATCACAGAGACAAATGATCTGGCTCCAGCAGCGTCTATAGGAGTATCTGTCTGCTCACTTCTAGCTCCAGTGGAGACTAATGGAAAAATGGCCGCTAACAACCTGTGATCCTTGTTCCGGGTGCGCGTGTCACCATCGAGCCTTAATGACATCATAAAGCTGCTTCAAGTGCAAGACTTGCAGGCTTATATACAGTCTATCTATCCATCTATCTATCTATCTATCTATCTATCTATCTAATGTATGTTACTGCATAGATATATATCTAGCTATATAAATAGATAGCTATATATCAATATAGATATTTCTACAAATATCTAGCTTTACGTATAAATTTAAACTTCTATAGTTATGGTTTTGTAGGGCTGAAAACATACATACAAAATTTGTATTATTATCAGCATTATTCTTATAATTGCCATTGATGTTATTCCAGGGGCAGGTAATAAACCGCATGAGGCTTTGACCAATTTTTACCATTTTAGGTAAAAAGCTGCATTGACTGCACTTCTGCATTTTGTGGGATATGGTAGGACTGCAAGCAAATCCTGAGACAAGATATATCAAAAACACTCCATACAGCATGCAATTTCATTTTCCAAGATAGAAACATTGGTCACGCTGAACATTGTTGAACGTTTTCGCTGCAATGCATCCTGAGATGCTTGGATCCAGGTTCTATCATTCATGCTGCGCCATTTCAACCAACCTGTGTGGCTCATATTCACTTTGGGTTGACGAGTTGCATGGTCATGGTGTAGGCCGAGCCTTTTTTGCCACTTCATCCGCCTCCGATCAAGCATAATGCCTTGCCCATAAGCATTCCCCACCCTGGAATATCTTAACCTACCCATTCCCCTATCTGGAATAACTGTACCTCCCTCAAAAGAAGTGATAAGCCGCAATATATTTGACTGTTGTAGGCTGCCGTCTCCCGCTTAAGGGCGAATTTCAAACGTTGTCCATCACAGAGACAAATGATCTGGCTCCAGCCGCGTCTATAGGAGTATCTGTCTGCTCACTTCTAGCTCCAGTGGAGACTGATGGAAAAATGGCCGCTAACAACCTGTGGTCCTTGTTCCGGGTGCGCGTGTCACCATCGAGCCTTAATGACATCATAAAGCTGCTTCAAGTGCAAGACTTGCAGGCTTATATACAGTCTATCTATCTATCTATCTATCTATCTAATGTATGTTACTGCATAGATATATATCTAGCTATATAAATAGATAGTTATATATTAATATAGATATTTCTACAAATATCTAGCTTTACGTATAAATTTAAACTTGTATAGTTATGGTTTTGTAGGGCTGAAAACATACATACAAAATTTGTATTATTATCAGCATTATTCTTATAATTGCCATTGATGTTATTCCAGGGGCAGGTAATAAACCGCATGAGTCTTTGACCAATTTTTACCATTTTAGGTAAAAAGCTGCATTGACTGCACTTCTGCATTTTGTGGGATATGGTAGGACTGCAAGCAAATCCTGAGACAAGATATGTCAAAAACACTCCATACAGCATGCAATTTCGATTTCCAAGATAGAAACATTGGTCACGCTGAACATTGTTGAACGTTTTCACTGCAATGCATCCTGGGACGCTTGGATCCAGGTTCCATCATTCATGTTGCGCTATTTCAACCAACCTGTGTGGCTCATATTCACTTTGGGTTGACGATTGGCATGGTCATGGTGTAGGCCGAGCCTTTTTTGCCACTTCATCCGCCTCCGATCAAGCATAATGCCTTGCCCATAAGCATTCCCCTCCCTGGAATAACTTAACCTACCCATTCCCCTATCTGGAATAACTGTACCTACCACAAAAGAAGTGATAAGCAGCGATCAATTTGACTGTTGTAGGCTGCCGTCTCCCGCTTAAGGGCGAATTTCAAACGTTGTCCATCACAGAGACAAATGATCTGGCTCCAGCAGCGTCTATAGGAGTATCTGTCTGCTCACTTCTAGCTCCAGTGGAGACTGATGGAAAAATGGCCGCTAACAACCTGTGATCCTTGTTCCGGGTGCGCGTGTCACCATCGAGCCTTAATGACATCATAAAGCTGCTTCAAGTGCAAGACTTGCAGGCTTATATACAGTCTATCTATCTATCTATCTATCTATCTATCTATCTAATGTATGTTACTGCATAGATATATATCTAGCTATATAAATAGATAGCTATATATCAATATAGATATTTCTACAAATATCTAGCTTTACGTATAAATTTAAACTTCTATAGTTATGGTTTTGTAGGGCTGAAAACATACATACAAAATTTGTATTATTATCAGCATTATTCTTATAATTGCCATTGATGTTATTCCAGGGGCAGGTAATAAACCGCATGAGTCTTTGACCAATTTTTACCATTTTAGGTAAAAAGCTGCATTGACTGTACTTCTGCATTTTGTGGGATATGGTAGGACTGCAAGCAAATCCTGAGACAAGATATGTCAAAAACACTCCATACAGCATGCAATTTCGATTTCCAAGATAGAAACATTGGTCACGCTGAACATTGTTGAACGTTTTCACTGCAATGCATCCTGGGACGCTTGGATCCAGGTTCCATCATTCATGTTGCGCTATTTCAACCAACCTGTGTGGCTCATATTCACTTTGGGTTGACGATTGGCATGGTCATGGTGTAGGCCGAGCCTTTTTTGCCACTTCATCCGCCTCCGATCAAGCATAATGCCTTGCCCATAAGCATTCCCCTCCCTGGAATAACTTAACCTACCCATTCCCCTATCTGGAATAACTGTACCTACCACAAAAGAAGTGATAAGCAGCGATCAATTTGACTGTTGTAGGCTGCCGTCTCCCGCTTAAGGGCGAATTTCAAACGTTGTCCATCACAGAGACAAATGATCTGGCTCCAGCAGCGTCTATAGGAGTATCTGTCTGCTCACTTCTAGCTCCAGTGGAGACTGATGGAAAAATGGCCGCTAACAACCTGTGATCCTTGTTCCGGGTGCGCGTGTCACCATCGAGCCTTAATGACATCATAAAGCTGCTTCAAGTGCAAGACTTGCAGGCTTATATACAGTCTATCTATCTATCTATCTATCTATCTAATGTATGTTACTGCATAGATATATATCTAGCTATATAAATAGATAGCTATATATCAATATAGATATTTCTACAAATATCTAGCTTTACGTATAAATTTAAACTTCTATAGTTATGGTTTTGTAGGGCTGAAAACATACATACAAAATTTGTATTATTATCAGCATTATTCTTATAATTGCCATTGATGTTATTCCAGGGGCAGGTAATAAACCGCATGAGTCTTTGACCAATTTTTACCATTTTAGGTAAAAAGCTGCATTGACTGTACTTCTGCATTTTGTGGGATATGGTAGGACTGCAAGCAAATCCTGAGACAAGATATGTCAAAAACACTCCATACAGCATGCAATTTCATTTTCCAAGATAGAAACATTGGTCACGCTGAACATTGTTGAACGTTTTCGCTGCAATGCATCCTGGGACGCTTGGATCCAGGTTCTATCATTCATGCTGCGCCATTTCAACCAACCTGTGTGGCTCATATTCACTTTGGGTTGACGAGTTGCATGGTCATGGTGTAGGCCGAGCCTTTTTTGCCACTTCATCCGCCTCCGATCAAGCATAATGCCTTGCCCATAAGCATTCCCCTCCCTGGAATAACTTAACCTACCCATTCCCCTATCTGGAATAACTGTACCTACCACAAAAGAAGTGATAAGCAGCGATCAATTTGACTGTTGTAGGCTGCCGTCTCCCGCTTAAGGGCGAATTTCAAACGTTGTCCATCACAGAGACAAATGATCTGTGTTACCATACAGCGCGGCACGGGGTCCCGCGGTCGGCGCACGTCGCTCTGGCGTCAGCTCCAGCAGCCTGGAGCCCTGTGTCGAGGTCATCCCAGCAGCTTGGGTTGGCCAGTGGGCGGCGGCGTGGGCGTGCCCGCCCGTAGGGTGCCGCCCGCACTCCTCTGTGCTTCTTATACAGCAGTGGGTGGAGTTGCCTCCTCCCACTCTCCGCCCCTGGGCGGAACCTTGTGGTTAAAAGACTGGCAGTGAACTGAGCTCACTGCCAGTTATTGGTTCTGCATGCACCTAGCCAGTCTGTCTGCGGTTCTCCTCAGCCAGTCCCTAGTTGCCGATCAGCTCCCTCTGGTTCCCTCTTTCTCTGTCTGTTTTTGTTGGTTCTGTTTGCCTCTAATCTAGTCTGGCCCAGTCAGCACTAGTTGCTATCCAGCACCCTGCCAGTTTGCCTGTGAGTTCCATCTCCAGCCTTGTAAGTTTTGTTGGTCTGATTCATCTGCCTCCTCTGTCGGCACTCTGTTCCCCCCATTAGCTAGTTTCCTTCTTGTCAGCCGCCAGGTCCCTAGCCAGGGCAGGGACCGCCGTCCAGTTGTCCGCCTGGGGTTAGCCAGGGCCGAGGCAAGTAGGCAGGGACAGTGGGGTGCGGGAAGATCAGGGCACCCCACTTGGCGCTCGGGGGGCAGAGTGCCGTAACATAATAACTGGCCCTTAAAATATTGTTTTTCTTTTCATGGCGGCGATCAGCGCCCTTGCAAACCAGCTGCAAGACCTGGTGCCGGTGATCCGGGATTTGTCAGCTCGCATGGTGGCCCAGGAGCAGTGGGCGTTGTCGCAGGGGCAGAACGCCTTTACCTGTCTCGAACCCAAGTGCCCTCTTCCTGAGGTGTTCTCTGGGGAGAGGAACAAGTTTTTTGTTTTTCAACAGGCGTGTCGCCTGTTTTTTCGGATGCGTCCCCATTCTTCCGGCTCGGAGGTCCAGAGGGTCGGGCTTATAATGTCCCTGCTGCGGGGCTCTGCCCAGACCTGGGCCTTTTCCATTCCCGAGGGTTCCCCCTCCCTGCAGTCGGTGGACTCCTTTTTTCAGGAACTCGGGGGTATCTTCGATGAACCGGACCGAGTGGGGTTGGCGGTTTCGCGGTTGCTGGCGCTGCACCAGGGGTCGCTTTGTGTGGAGGATTATTGCTCCAATTTCAGACGCTATGCGGGCGATACTGCATGGAACGATAGCGCCCTGAAAGACGTTTTTATGCAAGGTCTCTCGGACGCGGTCAAAGAACTGTTGATCTCCCATCCCGTTCCCGGGTCCTTAAAGGAGGCTATGGAGTTAGCAGTGAAGGCAGATAGGAGGCTCACGGCTGGGAAGCAAGATAGACCGACCCATAGAGTCAGGGAGGTCATTTGTCCTGTTCCCTCCCCGTCCGTACCAGTCTCTGTTCCTGAACCTATGGAACTGGACCCGCTGGACCCCGAGGAGCGACGCCGGATTCGGTTATTACATCAGCTCTGTCTCTACTGCGGGAAAGCTGGACATCGGGTGATAACTTGCCCCTGGAGGCCTCAGCGTCCACAGTCTGAATCGGCAGAAAGACTTCCAGTCCTAGGCGATTGCAGGGAGGGTCGCCTAGGACCTCAGGTACGTCCTAGACTTCTGATACCCTGCCAGGTTAGATTCCGGAACTTCTCCCGCCTAGGGCAGGCGTTTATTGATTCCGGAGCAGCTGCTAACCTGATAAGCATGCGTCTCGTTGAGCCCCTGAGGGCTGAATTTGTGGCGCTGAAGACGCCAATTCATTTTGCTAGCATTGATGCTACTCCTCTTGCTTCGGGCTTGGTACGATGGAGGACCCCAGTGTTACAACTCACGGTGGGGGGTCGCCATTCGGAAGGTCTATCATTCCTGGTGATGGAGAAAATGTCGGTAGACATGGTACTAGGGATGCCGTGGCTGGCGTTGCACAACCCCCAATTCGATTGGGCCACTGGGGAGCTAACCCAGTGGGGGCCGTCCTGCCATAGCCATCGCGCTCCCCTTCCTCCCTGCTCAGTCGATACCGCACTCAGTCCCCGAGGTATCACTTACCCTCACACCCCGTCCGCCCGTCCTGCTGCTGATGTCGCCGCCGGTGCGCTGCAAGGGGGATGGAAGAAAGGGGTGGGGTCTCGTATGCAGTTGCGTTGTGAGGAGAGTCTGTCGGTATTTGAGCCGTACAGGGTGGGACAGAAGGAGTACCGGTCCTCTGGAAATCGCAAAAGGAGGGGTCGCACGGGGTTCCATAAGTCTTTGTCGAAACCTGTTGTCTCTTCGGTGATGCCCACCTCCGGTCCCCCGCCGCCCACCCTGGTCTGTGATGAAGTGGAACACAAGGCCCAGGAGGTCCTGGATTCTTGCCGGGGTCCAGGAACCTTACAATATTTGGGGGCCCGGAAGAGTTTTTTGGAGTATGATAGCTCAGATGACAGTGATCTTAAAGTTAGAGATGCCTCAGATTTTGAAGGCAGCGTCACTGGTAGCGAGGATGGGTCAAAAGACAGTGGTGAATGGTTGGACATTGACTCGGAAGACGACCTGAAACATGACGATATGTCAACGGTTGGCCCTGAAGGAAATGGGGCAGCCACAGACTACCGAAGTCATGGACCTGAGGATCAGTCCATGGTGTCCGCTCAGGAGGGTCACATTCTCGGGTTGGTACAGCGTTTTCACAGCCGTTGCCTGGATAAGCCTGGTCGAGTTTCCGGGGGCCCGGAGGTCCCCCGTCAGAGGGGGGGTAATGTTACCATACAGCGCGGCACGGGGTCCCGCGGTCGGCGCACGTCGCTCTGGCGTCAGCTCCAGCAGCCTGGAGCCCTGTGTCGAGGTCATCCCAGCAGCTTGGGTTGGCCAGTGGGCGGCGGCGTGGGCGTGCCCGCCCGTAGGGTGCCGCCCGCACTCCTCTGTGCTTCTTATACAGCAGTGGGTGGAGTTGCCTCCTCCCACTCTCCGCCCCTGGGCGGAACCTTGTGGTTAAAAGACTGGCAGTGAACTGAGCTCACTGCCAGTTATTGGTTCTGCATGCACCTAGCCAGTCTGTCTGCGGTTCTCCTCAGCCAGTCCCTAGTTGCCGATCAGCTCCCTCTGGTTCCCTCTTTCTCTGTCTGTTTTTGTTGGTTCTGTTTGCCTCTAATCTAGTCTGGCCCAGTCAGCACTAGTTGCTATCCAGCACCCTGCCAGTTTGCCTGTGAGTTCCATCTCCAGCCTTGTAAGTTTTGTTGGTCTGATTCATCTGCCTCCTCTGTCGGCACTCTGTTCCCCCCATTAGCTAGTTTCCTTCTTGTCAGCCGCCAGGTCCCTAGCCAGGGCAGGGACCGCCGTCCAGTTGTCCGCCTGGGGTTAGCCAGGGCCGAGGCAAGTAGGCAGGGACAGTGGGGTGCGGGAAGATCAGGGCACCCCACTTGGCGCTCGGGGGGCAGAGTGCCGTAACAATCTGGCTCCAGCAGCGTCTATAGGAGTATCTGTCTGCTCACTTCTAGCTCCAGTGGAGACTGATGGAAAAATGGCCGCTAACAACCTGTGATCCTTGTTCCGGGTGCGCGTGTCACCATCGAGCCTTAATGACATCATAAAGCTGCTTCAAGTGCAAGACTTGCAGGCTTATATACAGTCTATCTATCCATCTATCTATCTATCTATCTATCTATCTATCTATCTATCTATCTATCTAATGTATGTTACTGCATAGATATATATCTAGCTATATAAATAGATAGCTATATATCAATATAGATATTTCTACAAATATCTAGCTTTACGTATAAATTTAAACTTCTATAGTTATGGTTTTGTAGGGCTGAAAACATACATACAAAATTTGTATTATTATCAGCATTATTCTTATAATTGCCATTGATGTTATTCCAGGGGCAGGTAATAAACCGCATGAGGCTTTGACCAATTTTTACCATTTTAGGTAAAAAGCTGCATTGACTGCACTTCTGCATTTTGTGGGATATGGTAGGACTGCAAGCAAATCCTGAGACAAGATATATCAAAAACACTCCATACAGCATGCAATTTCATTTTCCAAGATAGAAACATTGGTCACGCTGAACATTGTTGAACGTTTTCGCTGCAATGCATCCTGAGATGCTTGGATCCAGGTTCTATCATTCATGCTGCGCCATTTCAACCAACCTGTGTGGCTCATATTCACTTTGGGTTGACGAGTTGCATGGTCATGGTGTAGGCCGAGCCTTTTTTGCCACTTCATCCGCCTCCGATCAAGCATAATGCCTTGCCCATAAGCATTCCCCACCCTGGAATATCTTAACCTACCCATTCCCCTATCTGGAATAACTGTACCTCCCTCAAAAGAAGTGATAAGCCGCAATATATTTGACTGTTGTAGGCTGCCGTCTCCCGCTTAAGGGCGAATTTCAAACGTTGTCCATCACAGAGACAAATGATCTGGCTCCAGCCGCGTCTATAGGAGTATCTGTCTGCTCACTTCTAGCTCCAGTGGAGACTGATGGAAAAATGGCCGCTAACAACCTGTGGTCCTTGTTCCGGGTGCGCGTGTCACCATCGAGCCTTAATGACATCATAAAGCTGCTTCAAGTGCAAGACTTGCAGGCTTATATACAGTCTATCTATCTATCTATCTATCTATCTAATGTATGTTACTGCATAGATATATATCTAGCTATATAAATAGATAGTTATATATTAATATAGATATTTCTACAAATATCTAGCTTTACGTATAAATTTAAACTTGTATAGTTATGGTTTTGTAGGGCTGAAAACATACATACAAAATTTGTATTATTATCAGCATTATTCTTATAATTGCCATTGATGTTATTCCAGGGGCAGGTAATAAACCGCATGAGTCTTTGACCAATTTTTACCATTTTAGGTAAAAAGCTGCATTGACTGCACTTCTGCATTTTGTGGGATATGGTAGGACTGCAAGCAAATCCTGAGACAAGATATGTCAAAAACACTCCATACAGCATGCAATTTCGATTTCCAAGATAGAAACATTGGTCACGCTGAACATTGTTGAACGTTTTCACTGCAATGCATCCTGGGACGCTTGGATCCAGGTTCCATCATTCATGTTGCGCTATTTCAACCAACCTGTGTGGCTCATATTCACTTTGGGTTGACGATTGGCATGGTCATGGTGTAGGCCGAGCCTTTTTTGCCACTTCATCCGCCTCCGATCAAGCATAATGCCTTGCCCATAAGCATTCCCCTCCCTGGAATAACTTAACCTACCCATTCCCCTATCTGGAATAACTGTACCTACCACAAAAGAAGTGATAAGCAGCGATCAATTTGACTGTTGTAGGCTGCCGTCTCCCGCTTAAGGGCGAATTTCAAACGTTGTCCATCACAGAGACAAATGATCTGGCTCCAGCAGCGTCTATAGGAGTATCTGTCTGCTCACTTCTAGCTCCAGTGGAGACTGATGGAAAAATGGCCGCTAACAACCTGTGATCCTTGTTCCGGGTGCGCGTGTCACCATCGAGCCTTAATGACATCATAAAGCTGCTTCAAGTGCAAGACTTGCAGGCTTATATACAGTCTATCTATCTATCTATCTATCTATCTATCTAATGTATGTTACTGCATAGATATATATCTAGCTATATAAATAGATAGCTATATATCAATATAGATATTTCTACAAATATCTAGCTTTACGTATAAATTTAAACTTCTATAGTTATGGTTTTGTAGGGCTGAAAACATACATACAAAATTTGTATTATTATCAGCATTATTCTTATAATTGCCATTGATGTTATTCCAGGGGCAGGTAATAAACCGCATGAGGCTTTGACCAATTTTTACCATTTTAGGTAAAAAGCTGCATTGACTGCACTTCTGCATTTTGTGGGATATGGTAGGACTGCAAGCAAATCCTGAGACAAGATATATCAAAAACACTCCATACAGCATGCAATTTCATTTTCCAAGATAGAAACATTGGTCACGCTGAACATTGTTGAACGTTTTCGCTGCAATGCATCCTGAGATGCTTGGATCCAGGTTCTATCATTCATGCTGCGCCATTTCAACCAACCTGTGTGGCTCATATTCACTTTGGGTTGACGAGTTGCATGGTCATGGTGTAGGCCGAGCCTTTTTTGCCACTTCATCCGCCTCCGATCAAGCATAATGCCTTGCCCATAAGCATTCCCCACCCTGGAATATCTTAACCTACCCATTCCCCTATCTGGAATAACTGTACCTCCCTCAAAAGAAGTGATAAGCCGCAATATATTTGACTGTTGTAGGCTGCCGTCTCCCGCTTAAGGGCGAATTTCAAACGTTGTCCATCACAGAGACAAATGATCTGGCTCCAGCCGCGTCTATAGGAGTATCTGTCTGCTCACTTCTAGCTCCAGTGGAGACTGATGGAAAAATGGCCGCTAACAACCTGTGGTCCTTGTTCCGGGTGCGCGTGTCACCATCGAGCCTTAATGACATCATAAAGCTGCTTCAAGTGCAAGACTTGCAGGCTTATATACAGTCTATCTATCTATCTATCTATCTAATGTATGTTACTGCATAGATATATATCTAGCTATATAAATAGATAGTTATATATTAATATAGATATTTCTACAAATATCTAGCTTTACGTATAAATTTAAACTTGTATAGTTATGGTTTTGTAGGGCTGAAAACATACATACAAAATTTGTATTATTATCAGCATTATTCTTATAATTGCCATTGATGTTATTCCAGGGGCAGGTAATAAACCGCATGAGTCTTTGACCAATTTTTACCATTTTAGGTAAAAAGCTGCATTGACTGCACTTCTGCATTTTGTGGGATATGGTAGGACTGCAAGCAAATCCTGAGACAAGATATGTCAAAAACACTCCATACAGCATGCAATTTCGATTTCCAAGATAGAAACATTGGTCACGCTGAACATTGTTGAACGTTTTCACTGCAATGCATCCTGGGACGCTTGGATCCAGGTTCCATCATTCATGTTGCGCTATTTCAACCAACCTGTGTGGCTCATATTCACTTTGGGTTGACGATTGGCATGGTCATGGTGTAGGCCGAGCCTTTTTTGCCACTTCATCCGCCTCCGATCAAGCATAATGCCTTGCCCATAAGCATTCCCCTCCCTGGAATAACTTAACCTACCCATTCCCCTATCTGGAATAACTGTACCTACCACAAAAGAAGTGATAAGCAGCGATCAATTTGACTGTTGTAGGCTGCCGTCTCCCGCTTAAGGGCGAATTTCAAACGTTGTCCATCACAGAGACAAATGATCTGGCTCCAGCAGCGTCTATAGGAGTATCTGTCTGCTCACTTCTAGCTCCAGTGGAGACTGATGGAAAAATGGCCGCTAACAACCTGTGATCCTTGTTCCGGGTGCGCGTGTCACCATCGAGCCTTAATGACATCATAAAGCTGCTTCAAGTGCAAGACTTGCAGGCTTATATACAGTCTATCTATCTATCTATCTATCTATCTATCTATCTATCTATCTATCTAATGTATGTTACTGCATAGATATATATCTAGCTATATAAATAGATAGCTATATATCAATATAGATATTTCTACAAATATCTAGCTTTACGTATAAATTTAAACTTCTATAGTTATGGTTTTGTAGGGCTGAAAACATACATACAAAATTTGTATTATTATCAGCATTATTCTTATAATTGCCATTGATGTTATTCCAGGGGCAGGTAATAAACCGCATGAGGCTTTGACCAATTTTTACCATTTTAGGTAAAAAGCTGCATTGACTGCACTTCTGCATTTTATGGGATATGGTAGGACTGCAAGCAAATCCTGAGACAAGATATATCAAAAACACTCCATACAGCATGCAATTTCATTTTCCAAGATAGAAACATTGGTCACGCTGAACATTGTTGAACGTTTTCGCTGCAATGCATCCTGGGACGCTTGGATCCAGGTTCTATCATTCATGCTGCGCCATTTCAACCAACCTGTGTGGCTCATATTCACTTTGGGTTGACGAGTTGCATGGTCATGGTGTAGGCCGAGCCTTTTTTGCCACTTCATCCGCCTCCGATCAAGCATAATGCCTTGCCCATAAGCATTCCCCTCCCTGGAATAACTTAACCTACCCATTCCCCTATCTGGAATAACTGTACCTACCACAAAAGAAGTGATAAGCAGCGATCAATTTGACTGTTGTAGGCTGCCGTCTCCCGCTTAAGGGCGAATTTCAAACGTTGTCCATCACAGAGACAAATGATCTGGCTCCAGCAGCGTCTATAGGAGTATCTGTCTGCTCACTTCTAGCTCCAGTGGAGACTGATGGAAAAATGGCCGCTAACAACCTGTGATCCTTGTTCCGGGTGCGCGTGTCACCATCGAGCCTTAATGACATCATAAAGCTGCTTCAAGTGCAAGACTTGCAGGCTTATATACAGTCTATCTATCTATCTATCTATCTATCTATCTATCTATCTATCTAATGTATGTTACTGCATAGATATATATCTAGCTATATAAATAGATAGCTATATATCAATATAGATATTTCTACAAATATCTAGCTTTACGTATAAATTTAAACTTCTATAGTTATGGTTTTGTAGGGCTGAAAACATACATACAAAATTTGTATTATTATCAGCATTATTCTTATAATTGCCATTGATGTTATTCCAGGGGCAGGTAATAAACCGCATGAGGCTTTGACCAATTTTTACCATTTTAGGTAAAAAGCTGCATTGACTGCACTTCTGCATTTTGTGGGATATGGTAGGACTGCAAGCAAATCCTGAGACAAGATATATCAAAAACACTCCATACAGCATGCAATTTCATTTTCCAAGATAGAAACATTGGTCACGCTGAACATTGTTGAACGTTTTCGCTGCAATGCATCCTGAGATGCTTGGATCCAGGTTCTATCATTCATGCTGCGCCATTTCAACCAACCTGTGTGGCTCATATTCACTTTGGGTTGACGAGTTGCATGGTCATGGTGTAGGCCGAGCCTTTTTTGCCACTTCATCCGCCTCCGATCAAGCATAATGCCTTGCCCATAAGCATTCCCCACCCTGGAATATCTTAACCTACCCATTCCCCTATCTGGAATAACTGTACCTCCCTCAAAAGAAGTGATAAGCCGCAATATATTTGACTGTTGTAGGCTGCCGTCTCCCGCTTAAGGGCGAATTTCAAACGTTGTCCATCACAGAGACAAATGATCTGGCTCCAGCCGCGTCTATAGGAGTATCTGTCTGCTCACTTCTAGCTCCAGTGGAGACTGATGGAAAAATGGCCGCTAACAACCTGTGGTCCTTGTTCCGGGTGCGCGTGTCACCATCGAGCCTTAATGACATCATAAAGCTGCTTCAAGTGCAAGACTTGCAGGCTTATATACAGTCTATCTATCTATCTATCTATCTAATGTATGTTACTGCATAGATATATATCTAGCTATATAAATAGATAGTTATATATTAATATAGATATTTCTACAAATATCTAGCTTTACGTATAAATTTAAACTTGTATAGTTATGGTTTTGTAGGGCTGAAAACATACATACAAAATTTGTATTATTATCAGCATTATTCTTATAATTGCCATTGATGTTATTCCAGGGGCAGGTAATAAACCGCATGAGTCTTTGACCAATTTTTACCATTTTAGGTAAAAAGCTGCATTGACTGCACTTCTGCATTTTGTGGGATATGGTAGGACTGCAAGCAAATCCTGAGACAAGATATGTCAAAAACACTCCATACAGCATGCAATTTCGATTTCCAAGATAGAAACATTGGTCACGCTGAACATTGTTGAACGTTTTCACTGCAATGCATCCTGGGACGCTTGGATCCAGGTTCCATCATTCATGTTGCGCTATTTCAACCAACCTGTGTGGCTCATATTCACTTTGGGTTGACGATTGGCATGGTCATGGTGTAGGCCGAGCCTTTTTTGCCACTTCATCCGCCTCCGATCAAGCATAATGCCTTGCCCATAAGCATTCCCCTCCCTGGAATAACTTAACCTACCCATTCCCCTATCTGGAATAACTGTACCTACCACAAAAGAAGTGATAAGCAGCGATCAATTTGACTGTTGTAGGCTGCCGTCTCCCGCTTAAGGGCGAATTTCAAACGTTGTCCATCACAGAGACAAATGATCTGGCTCCAGCAGCGTCTATAGGAGTATCTGTCTGCTCACTTCTAGCTCCAGTGGAGACTGATGGAAAAATGGCCGCTAACAACCTGTGATCCTTGTTCCGGGTGCGCGTGTCACCATCGAGCCTTAATGACATCATAAAGCTGCTTCAAGTGCAAGACTTGCAGGCTTATATACAGTCTATCTATCTATCTATCTATCTATCTAATGTATGTTACTGCATAGATATATATCTAGCTATATAAATAGATAGCTATATATCAATATAGATATTTCTACAAATATCTAGCTTTACGTATAAATTTAAACTTCTATAGTTATGGTTTTGTAGGGCTGAAAACATACATACAAAATTTGTATTATTATCAGCATTATTCTTATAATTGCCATTGATGTTATTCCAGGGGCAGGTAATAAACCGCATGAGTCTTTGACCAATTTTTACCATTTTAGGTAAAAAGCTGCATTGACTGTACTTCTGCATTTTGTGGGATATGGTAGGACTGCAAGCAAATCCTGAGACAAGATATGTCAAAAACACTCCATACAGCATGCAATTTCGATTTCCAAGATAGAAACATTGGTCACGCTGAACATTGTTGAACGTTTTCACTGCAATGCATCCTGGGACGCTTGGATCCAGGTTCCATCATTCATGTTGCGCTATTTCAACCAACCTGTGTGGCTCATATTCACTTTGGGTTGACGATTGGCATGGTCATGGTGTAGGCCGAGCCTTTTTTGCCACTTCATCCGCCTCCGATCAAGCATAATGCCTTGCCCATAAGCATTCCCCTCCCTGGAATAACTTAACCTACCCATTCCCCTATCTGGAATAACTGTACCTACCACAAAAGAAGTGATAAGCAGCGATCAATTTGACTGTTGTAGGCTGCCGTCTCCCGCTTAAGGGCGAATTTCAAACGTTGTCCATCACAGAGACAAATGATCTGGCTCCAGCAGCGTCTATAGGAGTATCTGTCTGCTCACTTCTAGCTCCAGTGGAGACTGATGGAAAAATGGCCGCTAACAACCTGTGATCCTTGTTCCGGGTGCGCGTGTCACCATCGAGCCTTAATGACATCATAAAGCTGCTTCAAGTGCAAGACTTGCAGGCTTATATACAGTCTATCTATCTATCTATCTATCTATCTATCTATCTAATGTATGTTACTGCATAGATATATATCTAGCTATATAAATAGATAGCTATATATCAATATAGATATTTCTACAAATATCTAGCTTTACGTATAAATTTAAACTTCTATAGTTATGGTTTTGTAGGGCTGAAAACATACATACAAAATTTGTATTATTATCAGCATTATTCTTATAATTGCCATTGATGTTATTCCAGGGGCAGGTAATAAACCGCATGAGTCTTTGACCAATTTTTACCATTTTAGGTAAAAAGCTGCATTGACTGTACTTCTGCATTTTGTGGGATATGGTAGGACTGCAAGCAAATCCTGAGACAAGATATGTCAAAAACACTCCATACAGCATGCAATTTCATTTTCCAAGATAGAAACATTGGTCACGCTGAACATTGTTGAACGTTTTCGCTGCAATGCATCCTGGGACGCTTGGATCCAGGTTCTATCATTCATGCTGCGCCATTTCAACCAACCTGTGTGGCTCATATTCACTTTGGGTTGACGAGTTGCATGGTCATGGTGTAGGCCGAGCCTTTTTTGCCACTTCATCCGCCTCCGATCAAGCATAATGCCTTGCCCATAAGCATTCCCCTCCCTGGAATAACTTAACCTACCCATTCCCCTATCTGGAATAACTGTACCTACCACAAAAGAAGTGATAAGCAGCGATCAATTTTACTGTTGTAGGCTGCCGTCTCCCGCTTAAGGGCGAATTTCAAACGTTGTCCATCACAGAGACAAATGATCTGGCTCCAGCAGCGTCTATAGGAGTATCTGTCTGCTCACTTCTAGCTCCAGTGGAGACTGATGGAAAAATGGCCGCTAACAACCTGTGATCCTTGTTCCGGGTGCGCGTGTCACCATCGAGCCTTAATGACATCATAAAGCTGCTTCAAGTGCAAGACTTGCAGGCTTATATACAGTCTATCTATCCATCTATCTATCTATCTATCTATCTAATGTATGTTACTGCATAGATATATATCTAGCTATATAAATAGATAGCTATATATCAATATAGATATTTCTACAAATATCTAGCTTTACGTATAAATTTAAACTTCTATAGTTATGGTTTTGTAGGGCTGAAAACATACATACAAAATTTGTATTATTATCAGCATTATTCTTATAATTGCCATTGATGTTATTCCAGGGGCAGGTAATAAACCGCATGAGGCTTTGACCAATTTTTACCATTTTAGGTAAAAAGCTGCATTGACTGCACTTCTGCATTTTGTGGGATATGGTAGGACTGCAAGCAAATCCTGAGACAAGATATATCAAAAACACTCCATACAGCATGCAATTTCATTTTCCAAGATAGAAACATTGGTCACGCTGAACATTGTTGAACGTTTTCGCTGCAATGCATCCTGAGATGCTTGGATCCAGGTTCTATCATTCATGCTGCGCCATTTCAACCAACCTGTGTGGCTCATATTCACTTTGGGTTGACGAGTTGCATGGTCATGGTGTAGGCCGAGCCTTTTTTGCCACTTCATCCGCCTCCGATCAAGCATAATGCCTTGCCCATAAGCATTCCCCACCCTGGAATATCTTAACCTACCCATTCCCCTATCTGGAATAACTGTACCTCCCTCAAAAGAAGTGATAAGCCGCAATATATTTGACTGTTGTAGGCTGCCGTCTCCCGCTTAAGGGCGAATTTCAAACGTTGTCCATCACAGAGACAAATGATCTGGCTCCAGCCGCGTCTATAGGAGTATCTGTCTGCTCACTTCTAGCTCCAGTGGAGACTGATGGAAAAATGGCCGCTAACAACCTGTGGTCCTTGTTCCGGGTGCGCGTGTCACCATCGAGCCTTAATGACATCATAAAGCTGCTTCAAGTGCAAGACTTGCAGGCTTATATACAGTCTATCTATCTATCTATCTATCTAATGTATGTTACTGCATAGATATATATCTAGCTATATAAATAGATAGTTATATATTAATATAGATATTTCTACAAATATCTAGCTTTACGTATAAATTTAAACTTGTATAGTTATGGTTTTGTAGGGCTGAAAACATACATACAAAATTTGTATTATTATCAGCATTATTCTTATAATTGCCATTGATGTTATTCCAGGGGCAGGTAATAAACCGCATGAGTCTTTGACCAATTTTTACCATTTTAGGTAAAAAGCTGCATTGACTGCACTTCTGCATTTTGTGGGATATGGTAGGACTGCAAGCAAATCCTGAGACAAGATATGTCAAAAACACTCCATACAGCATGCAATTTCGATTTCCAAGATAGAAACATTGGTCACGCTGAACATTGTTGAACGTTTTCACTGCAATGCATCCTGGGACGCTTGGATCCAGGTTCCATCATTCATGTTGCGCTATTTCAACCAACCTGTGTGGCTCATATTCACTTTGGGTTGACGATTGGCATGGTCATGGTGTAGGCCGAGCCTTTTTTGCCACTTCATCCGCCTCCGATCAAGCATAATGCCTTGCCCATAAGCATTCCCCTCCCTGGAATAACTTAACCTACCCATTCCCCTATCTGGAATAACTGTACCTACCACAAAAGAAGTGATAAGCAGCGATCAATTTGACTGTTGTAGGCTGCCGTCTCCCGCTTAAGGGCGAATTTCAAACGTTGTCCATCACAGAGACAAATGATCTGGCTCCAGCAGCGTCTATAGGAGTATCTGTCTGCTCACTTCTAGCTCCAGTGGAGACTGATGGAAAAATGGCCGCTAACAACCTGTGATCCTTGTTCCGGGTGCGCGTGTCACCATCGAGCCTTAATGACATCATAAAGCTGCTTCAAGTGCAAGACTTGCAGGCTTATATACAGTCTATCTATCTATCTATCTATCTATCTATCTATCTATCTATCTAATGTATGTTACTGCATAGATATATATCTAGCTATATAAATAGATAGCTATATATCAATATAGATATTTCTACAAATATCTAGCTTTACGTATAAATTTAAACTTCTATAGTTATGGTTTTGTAGGGCTGAAAACATACATACAAAATTTGTATTATTATCAGCATTATTCTTATAATTGCCATTGATGTTATTCCAGGGGCAGGTAATAAACCGCATGAGGCTTTGACCAATTTTTACCATTTTAGGTAAAAAGCTGCATTGACTGCACTTCTGCATTTTATGGGATATGGTAGGACTGCAAGCAAATCCTGAGACAAGATATATCAAAAACACTCCATACAGCATGCAATTTCATTTTCCAAGATAGAAACATTGGTCACGCTGAACATTGTTGAACGTTTTCGCTGCAATGCATCCTGGGACGCTTGGATCCAGGTTCTATCATTCATGCTGCGCCATTTCAACCAACCTGTGTGGCTCATATTCACTTTGGGTTGACGAGTTGCATGGTCATGGTGTAGGCCGAGCCTTTTTTGCCACTTCATCCGCCTCCGATCAAGCATAATGCCTTGCCCATAAGCATTCCCCTCCCTGGAATAACTTAACCTACCCATTCCCCTATCTGGAATAACTGTACCTACCACAAAAGAAGTGATAAGCAGCGATCAATTTGACTGTTGTAGGCTGCCGTCTCCCGCTTAAGGGCGAATTTCAAACGTTGTCCATCACAGAGACAAATGATCTGGCTCCAGCAGCGTCTATAGGAGTATCTGTCTGCTCACTTCTAGCTCCAGTGGAGACTGATGGAAAAATGGCCGCTAACAACCTGTGATCCTTGTTCCGGGTGCGCGTGTCACCATCGAGCCTTAATGACATCATAAAGCTGCTTCAAGTGCAAGACTTGCAGGCTTATATACAGTCTATCTATCTATCTATCTATCTATCTATCTATCTATCTATCTAATGTATGTTACTGCATAGATATATATCTAGCTATATAAATAGATAGCTATATATCAATATAGATATTTCTACAAATATCTAGCTTTACGTATAAATTTAAACTTCTATAGTTATGGTTTTGTAGGGCTGAAAACATACATACAAAATTTGTATTATTATCAGCATTATTCTTATAATTGCCATTGATGTTATTCCAGGGGCAGGTAATAAACCGCATGAGGCTTTGACCAATTTTTACCATTTTAGGTAAAAAGCTGCATTGACTGCACTTCTGCATTTTGTGGGATATGGTAGGACTGCAAGCAAATCCTGAGACAAGATATATCAAAAACACTCCATACAGCATGCAATTTCATTTTCCAAGATAGAAACATTGGTCACGCTGAACATTGTTGAACGTTTTCGCTGCAATGCATCCTGAGATGCTTGGATCCAGGTTCTATCATTCATGCTGCGCCATTTCAACCAACCTGTGTGGCTCATATTCACTTTGGGTTGACGAGTTGCATGGTCATGGTGTAGGCCGAGCCTTTTTTGCCACTTCATCCGCCTCCGATCAAGCATAATGCCTTGCCCATAAGCATTCCCCACCCTGGAATATCTTAACCTACCCATTCCCCTATCTGGAATAACTGTACCTCCCTCAAAAGAAGTGATAAGCCGCAATATATTTGACTGTTGTAGGCTGCCGTCTCCCGCTTAAGGGCGAATTTCAAACGTTGTCCATCACAGAGACAAATGATCTGGCTCCAGCCGCGTCTATAGGAGTATCTGTCTGCTCACTTCTAGCTCCAGTGGAGACTGATGGAAAAATGGCCGCTAACAACCTGTGGTCCTTGTTCCGGGTGCGCGTGTCACCATCGAGCCTTAATGACATCATAAAGCTGCTTCAAGTGCAAGACTTGCAGGCTTATATACAGTCTATCTATCTATCTATCTATCTAATGTATGTTACTGCATAGATATATATCTAGCTATATAAATAGATAGTTATATATTAATATAGATATTTCTACAAATATCTAGCTTTACGTATAAATTTAAACTTGTATAGTTATGGTTTTGTAGGGCTGAAAACATACATACAAAATTTGTATTATTATCAGCATTATTCTTATAATTGCCATTGATGTTATTCCAGGGGCAGGTAATAAACCGCATGAGTCTTTGACCAATTTTTACCATTTTAGGTAAAAAGCTGCATTGACTGCACTTCTGCATTTTGTGGGATATGGTAGGACTGCAAGCAAATCCTGAGACAAGATATGTCAAAAACACTCCATACAGCATGCAATTTCGATTTCCAAGATAGAAACATTGGTCACGCTGAACATTGTTGAACGTTTTCACTGCAATGCATCCTGGGACGCTTGGATCCAGGTTCCATCATTCATGTTGCGCTATTTCAACCAACCTGTGTGGCTCATATTCACTTTGGGTTGACGATTGGCATGGTCATGGTGTAGGCCGAGCCTTTTTTGCCACTTCATCCGCCTCCGATCAAGCATAATGCCTTGCCCATAAGCATTCCCCTCCCTGGAATAACTTAACCTACCCATTCCCCTATCTGGAATAACTGTACCTACCACAAAAGAAGTGATAAGCAGCGATCAATTTGACTGTTGTAGGCTGCCGTCTCCCGCTTAAGGGCGAATTTCAAACGTTGTCCATCACAGAGACAAATGATCTGGCTCCAGCAGCGTCTATAGGAGTATCTGTCTGCTCACTTCTAGCTCCAGTGGAGACTGATGGAAAAATGGCCGCTAACAACCTGTGATCCTTGTTCCGGGTGCGCGTGTCACCATCGAGCCTTAATGACATCATAAAGCTGCTTCAAGTGCAAGACTTGCAGGCTTATATACAGTCTATCTATCTATCTATCTATCTATCTAATGTATGTTACTGCATAGATATATATCTAGCTATATAAATAGATAGCTATATATCAATATAGATATTTCTACAAATATCTAGCTTTACGTATAAATTTAAACTTCTATAGTTATGGTTTTGTAGGGCTGAAAACATACATACAAAATTTGTATTATTATCAGCATTATTCTTATAATTGCCATTGATGTTATTCCAGGGGCAGGTAATAAACCGCATGAGTCTTTGACCAATTTTTACCATTTTAGGTAAAAAGCTGCATTGACTGTACTTCTGCATTTTGTGGGATATGGTAGGACTGCAAGCAAATCCTGAGACAAGATATGTCAAAAACACTCCATACAGCATGCAATTTCGATTTCCAAGATAGAAACATTGGTCACGCTGAACATTGTTGAACGTTTTCACTGCAATGCATCCTGGGACGCTTGGATCCAGGTTCCATCATTCATGTTGCGCTATTTCAACCAACCTGTGTGGCTCATATTCACTTTGGGTTGACGATTGGCATGGTCATGGTGTAGGCCGAGCCTTTTTTGCCACTTCATCCGCCTCCGATCAAGCATAATGCCTTGCCCATAAGCATTCCCCTCCCTGGAATAACTTAACCTACCCATTCCCCTATCTGGAATAACTGTACCTACCACAAAAGAAGTGATAAGCAGCGATCAATTTGACTGTTGTAGGCTGCCGTCTCCCGCTTAAGGGCGAATTTCAAACGTTGTCCATCACAGAGACAAATGATCTGGCTCCAGCAGCGTCTATAGGAGTATCTGTCTGCTCACTTCTAGCTCCAGTGGAGACTGATGGAAAAATGGCCGCTAACAACCTGTGATCCTTGTTCCGGGTGCGCGTGTCACCATCGAGCCTTAATGACATCATAAAGCTGCTTCAAGTGCAAGACTTGCAGGCTTATATACAGTCTATCTATCTATCTATCTATCTATCTATCTATCTATCTAATGTATGTTACTGCATAGATATATATCTAGCTATATAAATAGATAGCTATATATCAATATAGATATTTCTACAAATATCTAGCTTTACGTATAAATTTAAACTTCTATAGTTATGGTTTTGTAGGGCTGAAAACATACATACAAAATTTGTATTATTATCAGCATTATTCTTATAATTGCCATTGATGTTATTCCAGGGGCAGGTAATAAACCGCATGAGTCTTTGACCAATTTTTACCATTTTAGGTAAAAAGCTGCATTGACTGTACTTCTGCATTTTGTGGGATATGGTAGGACTGCAAGCAAATCCTGAGACAAGATATGTCAAAAACACTCCATACAGCATGCAATTTCATTTTCCAAGATAGAAACATTGGTCACGCTGAACATTGTTGAACGTTTTCGCTGCAATGCATCCTGGGACGCTTGGATCCAGGTTCTATCATTCATGCTGCGCCATTTCAACCAACCTGTGTGGCTCATATTCACTTTGGGTTGACGAGTTGCATGGTCATGGTGTAGGCCGAGCCTTTTTTGCCACTTCATCCGCCTCCGATCAAGCATAATGCCTTGCCCATAAGCATTCCCCTCCCTGGAATAACTTAACCTACCCATTCCCCTATCTGGAATAACTGTACCTACCACAAAAGAAGTGATAAGCAGCGATCAATTTTACTGTTGTAGGCTGCCGTCTCCCGCTTAAGGGCGAATTTCAAACGTTGTCCATCACAGAGACAAATGATCTGGCTCCAGCAGCGTCTATAGGAGTATCTGTCTGCTCACTTCTAGCTCCAGTGGAGACTGATGGAAAAATGGCCGCTAACAACCTGTGATCCTTGTTCCGGGTGCGCGTGTCACCATCGAGCCTTAATGACATCATAAAGCTGCTTCAAGTGCAAGACTTGCAGGCTTATATACAGTCTATCTATCCATCTATCTATCTATCTATCTATCTAATGTATGTTACTGCATAGATATATATCTAGCTATATAAATAGATAGCTATATATCAATATAGATATTTCTACAAATATCTAGCTTTACGTATAAATTTAAACTTCTATAGTTATGGTTTTGTAGGGCTGAAAACATACATACAAAATTTGTATTATTATCAGCATTATTCTTATAATTGCCATTGATGTTATTCCAGGGGCAGGTAATAAACCGCATGAGGCTTTGACCAATTTTTACCATTTTAGGTAAAAAGCTGCATTGACTGCACTTCTGCATTTTGTGGGATATGGTAGGACTGCAAGCAAATCCTGAGACAAGATATGTCAAAAACACTCCATACAGCATGCAATTTCGATTTCCAAGATAGAAACATTGGTCACGCTGAACATTGTTGAACGTTTTCACTGCAATGCATCCTGGGACGCTTGGATCCAGGTTCCATCATTCATGTTGCGCTATTTCAACCAACCTGTGTGGCTCATATTCACTTTGGGTTGACGATTGGCATGGTCATGGTGTAGGCCGAGCCTTTTTTGCCACTTCATCCGCCTCCGATCAAGCATAATGCCTTGCCCATAAGCATTCCCCTCCCTGGAATAACTTAACCTACCCATTCCCCTATCTGGAATAACTGTACCTACCACAAAAGAAGTGATAAGCAGCGATCAATTTGACTGTTGTAGGCTGCCGTCTCCCGCTTAAGGGCGAATTTCAAACGTTGTCCATCACAGAGACAAATGATCTGGCTCCAGCAGCGTCTATAGGAGTATCTGTCTGCTCACTTCTAGCTCCAGTGGAGACTGATGGAAAAATGGCCGCTAACAACCTGTGATCCTTGTTCCGGGTGCGCGTGTCACCATCGAGCCTTAATGACATCATAAAGCTGCTTCAAGTGCAAGACTTGCAGGCTTATATACAGTCTATCTATCTATCTATCTATCTATCTATCTATCTAATGTATGTTACTGCATAGATATATATCTAGCTATATAAATAGATAGCTATATATCAATATAGATATTTCTACAAATATCTAGCTTTACGTATAAATTTAAACTTCTATAGTTATGGTTTTGTAGGGCTGAAAACATACATACAAAATTTGTATTATTATCAGCATTATTCTTATAATTGCCATTGATGTTATTCCAGGGGCAGGTAATAAACCGCATGAGTCTTTGACCAATTTTTACCATTTTAGGTAAAAAGCTGCATTGACTGTACTTCTGCATTTTGTGGGATATGGTAGGACTGCAAGCAAATCCTGAGACAAGATATGTCAAAAACACTCCATACAGCATGCAATTTCATTTTCCAAGATAGAAACATTGGTCACGCTGAACATTGTTGAACGTTTTCGCTGCAATGCATCCTGGGACGCTTGGATCCAGGTTCTATCATTCATGCTGCGCCATTTCAACCAACCTGTGTGGCTCATATTCACTTTGGGTTGACGAGTTGCATGGTCATGGTGTAGGCCGAGCCTTTTTTGCCACTTCATCCGCCTCCGATCAAGCATAATGCCTTGCCCATAAGCATTCCCCTCCCTGGAATAACTTAACCTACCCATTCCCCTATCTGGAATAACTGTACCTACCACAAAAGAAGTGATAAGCAGCGATCAATTTTACTGTTGTAGGCTGCCGTCTCCCGCTTAAGGGCGAATTTCAAACGTTGTCCATCACAGAGACAAATGATCTGGCTCCAGCAGCGTCTATAGGAGTATCTGTCTGCTCACTTCTAGCTCCAGTGGAGACTGATGGAAAAATGGCCGCTAACAACCTGTGATCCTTGTTCCGGGTGCGCGTGTCACCATCGAGCCTTAATGACATCATAAAGCTGCTTCAAGTGCAAGACTTGCAGGCTTATATACAGTCTATCTATCCATCTATCTATCTATCTATCTATCTAATGTATGTTACTGCATAGATATATATCTAGCTATATAAATAGATAGCTATATATCAATATAGATATTTCTACAAATATCTAGCTTTACGTATAAATTTAAACTTCTATAGTTATGGTTTTGTAGGGCTGAAAACATACATACAAAATTTGTATTATTATCAGCATTATTCTTATAATTGCCATTGATGTTATTCCAGGGGCAGGTAATAAACCGCATGAGGCTTTGACCAATTTTTACCATTTTAGGTAAAAAGCTGCATTGACTGCACTTCTGCATTTTGTGGGATATGGTAGGACTGCAAGCAAATCCTGAGACAAGATATATCAAAAACACTCCATACAGCATGCAATTTCATTTTCCAAGATAGAAACATTGGTCACGCTGAACATTGTTGAACGTTTTCGCTGCAATGCATCCTGAGATGCTTGGATCCAGGTTCTATCATTCATGCTGCGCCATTTCAACCAACCTGTGTGGCTCATATTCACTTTGGGTTGACGAGTTGCATGGTCATGGTGTAGGCCGAGCCTTTTTTGCCACTTCATCCGCCTCCGATCAAGCATAATGCCTTGCCCATAAGCATTCCCCACCCTGGAATATCTTAACCTACCCATTCCCCTATCTGGAATAACTGTACCTCCCTCAAAAGAAGTGATAAGCCGCAATATATTTGACTGTTGTAGGCTGCCGTCTCCCGCTTAAGGGCGAATTTCAAACGTTGTCCATCACAGAGACAAATGATCTGGCTCCAGCCGCGTCTATAGGAGTATCTGTCTGCTCACTTCTAGCTCCAGTGGAGACTGATGGAAAAATGGCCGCTAACAACCTGTGGTCCTTGTTCCGGGTGCGCGTGTCACCATCGAGCCTTAATGACATCATAAAGCTGCTTCAAGTGCAAGACTTGCAGGCTTATATACAGTCTATCTATCTATCTATCTATCTAATGTATGTTACTGCATAGATATATATCTAGCTATATAAATAGATAGTTATATATTAATATAGATATTTCTACAAATATCTAGCTTTACGTATAAATTTAAACTTGTATAGTTATGGTTTTGTAGGGCTGAAAACATACATACAAAATTTGTATTATTATCAGCATTATTCTTATAATTGCCATTGATGTTATTCCAGGGGCAGGTAATAAACCGCATGAGTCTTTGACCAATTTTTACCATTTTAGGTAAAAAGCTGCATTGACTGCACTTCTGCATTTTGTGGGATATGGTAGGACTGCAAGCAAATCCTGAGACAAGATATGTCAAAAACACTCCATACAGCATGCAATTTCGATTTCCAAGATAGAAACATTGGTCACGCTGAACATTGTTGAACGTTTTCACTGCAATGCATCCTGGGACGCTTGGATCCAGGTTCCATCATTCATGTTGCGCTATTTCAACCAACCTGTGTGGCTCATATTCACTTTGGGTTGACGATTGGCATGGTCATGGTGTAGGCCGAGCCTTTTTTGCCACTTCATCCGCCTCCGATCAAGCATAATGCCTTGCCCATAAGCATTCCCCTCCCTGGAATAACTTAACCTACCCATTCCCCTATCTGGAATAACTGTACCTACCACAAAAGAAGTGATAAGCAGCGATCAATTTGACTGTTGTAGGCTGCCGTCTCCCGCTTAAGGGCGAATTTCAAACGTTGTCCATCACAGAGACAAATGATCTGGCTCCAGCAGCGTCTATAGGAGTATCTGTCTGCTCACTTCTAGCTCCAGTGGAGACTGATGGAAAAATGGCCGCTAACAACCTGTGATCCTTGTTCCGGGTGCGCGTGTCACCATCGAGCCTTAATGACATCATAAAGCTGCTTCAAGTGCAAGACTTGCAGGCTTATATACAGTCTATCTATCTATCTATCTATCTATCTATCTATCTATCTATCTATCTAATGTATGTTACTGCATAGATATATATCTAGCTATATAAATAGATAGCTATATATCAATATAGATATTTCTACAAATATCTAGCTTTACGTATAAATTTAAACTTCTATAGTTATGGTTTTGTAGGGCTGAAAACATACATACAAAATTTGTATTATTATCAGCATTATTCTTATAATTGCCATTGATGTTATTCCAGGGGCAGGTAATAAACCGCATGAGGCTTTGACCAATTTTTACCATTTTAGGTAAAAAGCTGCATTGACTGCACTTCTGCATTTTATGGGATATGGTAGGACTGCAAGCAAATCCTGAGACAAGATATATCAAAAACACTCCATACAGCATGCAATTTCATTTTCCAAGATAGAAACATTGGTCACGCTGAACATTGTTGAACGTTTTCGCTGCAATGCATCCTGGGACGCTTGGATCCAGGTTCTATCATTCATGCTGCGCCATTTCAACCAACCTGTGTGGCTCATATTCACTTTGGGTTGACGAGTTGCATGGTCATGGTGTAGGCCGAGCCTTTTTTGCCACTTCATCCGCCTCCGATCAAGCATAATGCCTTGCCCATAAGCATTCCCCTCCCTGGAATAACTTAACCTACCCATTCCCCTATCTGGAATAACTGTACCTACCACAAAAGAAGTGATAAGCAGCGATCAATTTGACTGTTGTAGGCTGCCGTCTCCCGCTTAAGGGCGAATTTCAAACGTTGTCCATCACAGAGACAAATGATCTGGCTCCAGCAGCGTCTATAGGAGTATCTGTCTGCTCACTTCTAGCTCCAGTGGAGACTGATGGAAAAATGGCCGCTAACAACCTGTGATCCTTGTTCCGGGTGCGCGTGTCACCATCGAGCCTTAATGACATCATAAAGCTGCTTCAAGTGCAAGACTTGCAGGCTTATATACAGTCTATCTATCTATCTATCTATCTATCTATCTATCTATCTATCTATCTAATGTATGTTACTGCATAGATATATATCTAGCTATATAAATAGATAGCTATATATCAATATAGATATTTCTACAAATATCTAGCTTTACGTATAAATTTAAACTTCTATAGTTATGGTTTTGTAGGGCTGAAAACATACATACAAAATTTGTATTATTATCAGCATTATTCTTATAATTGCCATTGATGTTATTCCAGGGGCAGGTAATAAACCGCATGAGGCTTTGACCAATTTTTACCATTTTAGGTAAAAAGCTGCATTGACTGCACTTCTGCATTTTGTGGGATATGGTAGGACTGCAAGCAAATCCTGAGACAAGATATATCAAAAACACTCCATACAGCATGCAATTTCATTTTCCAAGATAGAAACATTGGTCACGCTGAACATTGTTGAACGTTTTCGCTGCAATGCATCCTGAGATGCTTGGATCCAGGTTCTATCATTCATGCTGCGCCATTTCAACCAACCTGTGTGGCTCATATTCACTTTGGGTTGACGAGTTGCATGGTCATGGTGTAGGCCGAGCCTTTTTTGCCACTTCATCCGCCTCCGATCAAGCATAATGCCTTGCCCATAAGCATTCCCCACCCTGGAATATCTTAACCTACCCATTCCCCTATCTGGAATAACTGTACCTCCCTCAAAAGAAGTGATAAGCCGCAATATATTTGACTGTTGTAGGCTGCCGTCTCCCGCTTAAGGGCGAATTTCAAACGTTGTCCATCACAGAGACAAATGATCTGGCTCCAGCCGCGTCTATAGGAGTATCTGTCTGCTCACTTCTAGCTCCAGTGGAGACTGATGGAAAAATGGCCGCTAACAACCTGTGGTCCTTGTTCCGGGTGCGCGTGTCACCATCGAGCCTTAATGACATCATAAAGCTGCTTCAAGTGCAAGACTTGCAGGCTTATATACAGTCTATCTATCTATCTATCTATCTAATGTATGTTACTGCATAGATATATATCTAGCTATATAAATAGATAGTTATATATTAATATAGATATTTCTACAAATATCTAGCTTTACGTATAAATTTAAACTTGTATAGTTATGGTTTTGTAGGGCTGAAAACATACATACAAAATTTGTATTATTATCAGCATTATTCTTATAATTGCCATTGATGTTATTCCAGGGGCAGGTAATAAACCGCATGAGTCTTTGACCAATTTTTACCATTTTAGGTAAAAAGCTGCATTGACTGCACTTCTGCATTTTGTGGGATATGGTAGGACTGCAAGCAAATCCTGAGACAAGATATGTCAAAAACACTCCATACAGCATGCAATTTCGATTTCCAAGATAGAAACATTGGTCACGCTGAACATTGTTGAACGTTTTCACTGCAATGCATCCTGGGACGCTTGGATCCAGGTTCCATCATTCATGTTGCGCTATTTCAACCAACCTGTGTGGCTCATATTCACTTTGGGTTGACGATTGGCATGGTCATGGTGTAGGCCGAGCCTTTTTTGCCACTTCATCCGCCTCCGATCAAGCATAATGCCTTGCCCATAAGCATTCCCCTCCCTGGAATAACTTAACCTACCCATTCCCCTATCTGGAATAACTGTACCTACCACAAAAGAAGTGATAAGCAGCGATCAATTTGACTGTTGTAGGCTGCCGTCTCCCGCTTAAGGGCGAATTTCAAACGTTGTCCATCACAGAGACAAATGATCTGGCTCCAGCAGCGTCTATAGGAGTATCTGTCTGCTCACTTCTAGCTCCAGTGGAGACTGATGGAAAAATGGCCGCTAACAACCTGTGATCCTTGTTCCGGGTGCGCGTGTCACCATCGAGCCTTAATGACATCATAAAGCTGCTTCAAGTGCAAGACTTGCAGGCTTATATACAGTCTATCTATCTATCTATCTATCTATCTAATGTATGTTACTGCATAGATATATATCTAGCTATATAAATAGATAGCTATATATCAATATAGATATTTCTACAAATATCTAGCTTTACGTATAAATTTAAACTTCTATAGTTATGGTTTTGTAGGGCTGAAAACATACATACAAAATTTGTATTATTATCAGCATTATTCTTATAATTGCCATTGATGTTATTCCAGGGGCAGGTAATAAACCGCATGAGTCTTTGACCAATTTTTACCATTTTAGGTAAAAAGCTGCATTGACTGTACTTCTGCATTTTGTGGGATATGGTAGGACTGCAAGCAAATCCTGAGACAAGATATGTCAAAAACACTCCATACAGCATGCAATTTCGATTTCCAAGATAGAAACATTGGTCACGCTGAACATTGTTGAACGTTTTCACTGCAATGCATCCTGGGACGCTTGGATCCAGGTTCCATCATTCATGTTGCGCTATTTCAACCAACCTGTGTGGCTCATATTCACTTTGGGTTGACGATTGGCATGGTCATGGTGTAGGCCGAGCCTTTTTTGCCACTTCATCCGCCTCCGATCAAGCATAATGCCTTGCCCATAAGCATTCCCCTCCCTGGAATAACTTAACCTACCCATTCCCCTATCTGGAATAACTGTACCTACCACAAAAGAAGTGATAAGCAGCGATCAATTTGACTGTTGTAGGCTGCCGTCTCCCGCTTAAGGGCGAATTTCAAACGTTGTCCATCACAGAGACAAATGATCTGGCTCCAGCAGCGTCTATAGGAGTATCTGTCTGCTCACTTCTAGCTCCAGTGGAGACTGATGGAAAAATGGCCGCTAACAACCTGTGATCCTTGTTCCGGGTGCGCGTGTCACCATCGAGCCTTAATGACATCATAAAGCTGCTTCAAGTGCAAGACTTGCAGGCTTATATACAGTCTATCTATCTATCTATCTATCTATCTATCTAATGTATGTTACTGCATAGATATATATCTAGCTATATAAATAGATAGCTATATATCAATATAGATATTTCTACAAATATCTAGCTTTACGTATAAATTTAAACTTCTATAGTTATGGTTTTGTAGGGCTGAAAACATACATACAAAATTTGTATTATTATCAGCATTATTCTTATAATTGCCATTGATGTTATTCCAGGGGCAGGTAATAAACCGCATGAGTCTTTGACCAATTTTTACCATTTTAGGTAAAAAGCTGCATTGACTGTACTTCTGCATTTTGTGGGATATGGTAGGACTGCAAGCAAATCCTGAGACAAGATATGTCAAAAACACTCCATACAGCATGCAATTTCATTTTCCAAGATAGAAACATTGGTCACGCTGAACATTGTTGAACGTTTTCGCTGCAATGCATCCTGGGACGCTTGGATCCAGGTTCTATCATTCATGCTGCGCCATTTCAACCAACCTGTGTGGCTCATATTCACTTTGGGTTGACGAGTTGCATGGTCATGGTGTAGGCCGAGCCTTTTTTGCCACTTCATCCGCCTCCGATCAAGCATAATGCCTTGCCCATAAGCATTCCCCTCCCTGGAATAACTTAACCTACCCATTCCCCTATCTGGAATAACTGTACCTACCACAAAAGAAGTGATAAGCAGCGATCAATTTTACTGTTGTAGGCTGCCGTCTCCCGCTTAAGGGCGAATTTCAAACGTTGTCCATCACAGAGACAAATGATCTGGCTCCAGCAGCGTCTATAGGAGTATCTGTCTGCTCACTTCTAGCTCCAGTGGAGACTGATGGAAAAATGGCCGCTAACAACCTGTGATCCTTGTTCCGGGTGCGCGTGTCACCATCGAGCCTTAATGACATCATAAAGCTGCTTCAAGTGCAAGACTTGCAGGCTTATATACAGTCTATCTATCCATCTATCTATCTATCTATCTATCTAATGTATGTTACTGCATAGATATATATCTAGCTATATAAATAGATAGCTATATATCAATATAGATATTTCTACAAATATCTAGCTTTACGTATAAATTTAAACTTCTATAGTTATGGTTTTGTAGGGCTGAAAACATACATACAAAATTTGTATTATTATCAGCATTATTCTTATAATTGCCATTGATGTTATTCCAGGGGCAGGTAATAAACCGCATGAGGCTTTGACCAATTTTTACCATTTTAGGTAAAAAGCTGCATTGACTGCACTTCTGCATTTTGTGGGATATGGTAGGACTGCAAGCAAATCCTGAGACAAGATATATCAAAAACACTCCATACAGCATGCAATTTCATTTTCCAAGATAGAAACATTGGTCACGCTGAACATTGTTGAACGTTTTCGCTGCAATGCATCCTGAGATGCTTGGATCCAGGTTCTATCATTCATGCTGCGCCATTTCAACCAACCTGTGTGGCTCATATTCACTTTGGGTTGACGAGTTGCATGGTCATGGTGTAGGCCGAGCCTTTTTTGCCACTTCATCCGCCTCCGATCAAGCATAATGCCTTGCCCATAAGCATTCCCCACCCTGGAATATCTTAACCTACCCATTCCCCTATCTGGAATAACTGTACCTCCCTCAAAAGAAGTGATAAGCCGCAATATATTTGACTGTTGTAGGCTGCCGTCTCCCGCTTAAGGGCGAATTTCAAACGTTGTCCATCACAGAGACAAATGATCTGGCTCCAGCCGCGTCTATAGGAGTATCTGTCTGCTCACTTCTAGCTCCAGTGGAGACTGATGGAAAAATGGCCGCTAACAACCTGTGGTCCTTGTTCCGGGTGCGCGTGTCACCATCGAGCCTTAATGACATCATAAAGCTGCTTCAAGTGCAAGACTTGCAGGCTTATATACAGTCTATCTATCTATCTATCTATCTAATGTATGTTACTGCATAGATATATATCTAGCTATATAAATAGATAGTTATATATTAATATAGATATTTCTACAAATATCTAGCTTTACGTATAAATTTAAACTTGTATAGTTATGGTTTTGTAGGGCTGAAAACATACATACAAAATTTGTATTATTATCAGCATTATTCTTATAATTGCCATTGATGTTATTCCAGGGGCAGGTAATAAACCGCATGAGTCTTTGACCAATTTTTACCATTTTAGGTAAAAAGCTGCATTGACTGCACTTCTGCATTTTGTGGGATATGGTAGGACTGCAAGCAAATCCTGAGACAAGATATGTCAAAAACACTCCATACAGCATGCAATTTCGATTTCCAAGATAGAAACATTGGTCACGCTGAACATTGTTGAACGTTTTCACTGCAATGCATCCTGGGACGCTTGGATCCAGGTTCCATCATTCATGTTGCGCTATTTCAACCAACCTGTGTGGCTCATATTCACTTTGGGTTGACGATTGGCATGGTCATGGTGTAGGCCGAGCCTTTTTTGCCACTTCATCCGCCTCCGATCAAGCATAATGCCTTGCCCATAAGCATTCCCCTCCCTGGAATAACTTAACCTACCCATTCCCCTATCTGGAATAACTGTACCTACCACAAAAGAAGTGATAAGCAGCGATCAATTTGACTGTTGTAGGCTGCCGTCTCCCGCTTAAGGGCGAATTTCAAACGTTGTCCATCACAGAGACAAATGATCTGGCTCCAGCAGCGTCTATAGGAGTATCTGTCTGCTCACTTCTAGCTCCAGTGGAGACTGATGGAAAAATGGCCGCTAACAACCTGTGATCCTTGTTCCGGGTGCGCGTGTCACCATCGAGCCTTAATGACATCATAAAGCTGCTTCAAGTGCAAGACTTGCAGGCTTATATACAGTCTATCTATCTATCTATCTATCTATCTATCTATCTAATGTATGTTACTGCATAGATATATATCTAGCTATATAAATAGATAGCTATATATCAATATAGATATTTCTACAAATATCTAGCTTTACGTATAAATTTAAACTTCTATAGTTATGGTTTTGTAGGGCTGAAAACATACATACAAAATTTGTATTATTATCAGCATTATTCTTATAATTGCCATTGATGTTATTCCAGGGGCAGGTAATAAACCGCATGAGGCTTTGACCAATTTTTACCATTTTAGGTAAAAAGCTGCATTGACTGCACTTCTGCATTTTATGGGATATGGTAGGACTGCAAGCAAATCCTGAGACAAGATATATCAAAAACACTCCATACAGCATGCAATTTCATTTTCCAAGATAGAAACATTGGTCACGCTGAACATTGTTGAACGTTTTCGCTGCAATGCATCCTGGGACGCTTGGATCCAGGTTCTATCATTCATGCTGCGCCATTTCAACCAACCTGTGTGGCTCATATTCACTTTGGGTTGACGAGTTGCATGGTCATGGTGTAGGCCGAGCCTTTTTTGCCACTTCATCCGCCTCCGATCAAGCATAATGCCTTGCCCATAAGCATTCCCCTCCCTGGAATAACTTAACCTACCCATTCCCCTATCTGGAATAACTGTACCTACCACAAAAGAAGTGATAAGCAGCGATCAATTTGACTGTTGTAGGCTGCCGTCTCCCGCTTAAGGGCGAATTTCAAACGTTGTCCATCACAGAGACAAATGATCTGGCTCCAGCAGCGTCTATAGGAGTATCTGTCTGCTCACTTCTAGCTCCAGTGGAGACTGATGGAAAAATGGCCGCTAACAACCTGTGATCCTTGTTCCGGGTGCGCGTGTCACCATCGAGCCTTAATGACATCATAAAGCTGCTTCAAGTGCAAGACTTGCAGGCTTATATACAGTCTATCTATCTATCTATCTATCTATCTATCTATCTATCTATCTATCTATCTATCTAATGTATGTTACTGCATAGATATATATCTAGCTATATAAATAGATAGCTATATATCAATATAGATATTTCTACAAATATCTAGCTTTACGTATAAATTTAAACTTCTATAGTTATGGTTTTGTAGGGCTGAAAACATACATACAAAATTTGTATTATTATCAGCATTATTCTTATAATTGCCATTGATGTTATTCCAGGGGCAGGTAATAAACCGCATGAGGCTTTGACCAATTTTCACCATTTTAGGTAAAAAGCTGCATTGACTGCACTTCTGCATTTTGTGGGATATGGTAGGACTGCAAGCAAATCCTGAGACAAGATATATCAAAAACACTCCATACAGCATGCAATTTCATTTTCCAAGATAGAAACATTGGTCACGCTGAACATTGTTGAACGTTTTCGCTGCAATGCATCCTGAGACGCTTGGATCCAGGTTCTATCATTCATGCTGCGCCATTTCAACCAACCTGTGTGGCTCATATTCACTTTGGGTTGACGAGTTGCATGGTCATGGTGTAGGCCGAGCCTTTTTTGCCACTTCATCCGCCTCCGATCAAGCATAATGCCTTGCCCATAAGCATTCCCCACCCTGGAATATCTTAACCTACCCATTCCCCTATCTGGAATAACTGTACCTCCCTCAAAAGAAGTGATAAGCCGCAATATATTTGACTGTTGTAGGCTGCCGTCTCCCGCTTAAGGGCGAATTTCAAACGTTGTCCATCACAGAGACAAATGATCTGGCTCCAGCCGCGTCTATAGGAGTATCTGTCTGCTCACTTCTAGCTCCAGTGGAGACTGATGGAAAAATGGCCGCTAACAACCTGTGGTCCTTGTTCCGGGTGCGCGTGTCACCATCGAGCCTTAATGACATCATAAAGCTGCTTCAAGTGCAAGACTTGCAGGCTTATATACAGTCTATCTATCCATCTATCTATCTATCTATCTATCTATCTATCTATCTATCTATCTAATGTATGTTACTGCATAGATATATATCTAGCTATATAAATAGATAGCTATATATCAATATAGATATTTCTACAAATATCTAGCTTTACGTATAAATTTAAACTTCTATAGTTATGGTTTTGTAGGGCTGAAAACATACATACAAAATTTGTATTATTATCAGCATTATTCTTATAATTGCCATTGATGTTATTCCAGGGGCAGGTAATAAACCGCATGAGGCTTTGACCAATTTTCACCATTTTAGGTAAAAAGCTGCATTGACTGCACTTCTGCATTTTGTGGGATATGGTAGGACTGCAAGCAAATCCTGAGACAAGATATGTCAAAAACACTCCATACAGCATGCAATTTCATTTTCCAAGATAGAAACATTGGTCACGCTGAACATTGTTGAACGTTTTCGCTGCAATGCATCCTGGGACGCTTGGATCCAGGTTCTATCATTCATGCTGCGCCATTTCAACCAACCTGTGTGGCTCATATTCACTTTGGGTTGACGAGTTGCATGGTCATGGTGTAGGCCGAGCCTTTTTTGCCACTTCATCCGCCTCCGATCAAGCATAATGCCTTGCCCATAAGCATTCCCCTCCCTGGAATAACTTAACCTACCCATTCCCCTATCTGGAATAACTGTACCTACCACAAAAGAAGTGATAAGCAGCGATCAATTTGACTGTTGTAGGCTGCCGTCTCCCGCTTAAGGGCGAATTTCAAACGTTGTCCATCACAGAGACAAATGATCTGGCTCCAGCAGCGTCTATAGGAGTATCTGTCTGCTCACTTCTAGCTCCAGTGGAGACTGATGGAAAAATGGCCGCTAACAACCTGTGATCCTTGTTCCGGGTGCGCGTGTCACCATCGAGCCTTAATGACATCATAAAGCTGCTTCAAGTGCAAGACTTGCAGGCTTATATACAGTCTATCTATCTATCTATCTATCTATCTATCTATCTATCTATCTATCTATCTATCTAATGTATGTTACTGCATAGATATATATCTAGCTATATAAATAGATAGCTATATATCAATATAGATATTTCTACAAATATCTAGCTTTACGTATAAATTTAAACTTCTATAGTTATGGTTTTGTAGGGCTGAAAACATACATACAAAATTTGTATTATTATCAGCATTATTCTTATAATTGCCATTGATGTTATTCCAGGGGCAGGTAATAAACCGCATGAGTCTTTGACCAATTTTTACCATTTTAGGTAAAAAGCTGCATTGACTGTACTTCTGCATTTTGTGGGATATGGTAGGACTGCAAGCAAATCCTGAGACAAGATATGTCAAAAACACTCCATACAGCATGCAATTTCATTTTCCAAGATAGAAACATTGGTCACGCTGAACATTGTTGAACGTTTTCGCTGCAATGCATCCTGGGACGCTTGGATCCAGGTTCTATCATTCATGCTGCGCCATTTCAACCAACCTGTGTGGCTCATATTCACTTTGGGTTGACGAGTTGCATGGTCATGGTGTAGGCCGAGCCTTTTTTGCCACTTCATCCGCCTCCGATCAAGCATAATGCCTTGCCCATAAGCATTCCCCTCCCTGGAATAACTTAACCTACCCATTCCCCTATCTGGAATAACTGTACCTACCACAAAAGAAGGGATAAGCAGCGATCAATTTGACTGTTGTAGGCTGCCGTCTCCCGCTTAAGGGCGAATTTCAAACGTTGTCCATCACAGAGACAAATGATCTGGCTCCAGCAGCGTCTATAGGAGTATCTGTCTGCTCACTTCTAGCTCCAGTGGAGACTGATGGAAAAATGGCCGCTAACAACCTGTGATCCTTGTTCCGGGTGCGCGTGTCACCATCGAGCCTTAATGACATCATAAAGCTGCTTCAAGTGCAAGACTTGCAGGCTTATATACAGTCTATCTATCCATCTATCTATCTATCTATCTATCTAATGTATGTTACTGCATAGATATATATCTAGCTATATAAATAGATAGCTATATATCAATATAGATATTTCTACAAATATCTAGCTTTACGTATAAATTTAAACTTCTATAGTTATGGTTTTGTAGGGCTGAAAACATACATACAAAATTTGTATTATTATCAGCATTATTCTTATAATTGCCATTGATGTTATTCCAGGGGCAGGTAATAAACCGCATGAGGCTTTGACCAATTTTTACCATTTTAGGTAAAAAGCTGCATTGACTGCACTTCTGCATTTTGTGGGATATGGTAGGACTGCAAGCAAATCCTGAGACAAGATATATCAAAAACACTCCATACAGCATGCAATTTCATTTTCCAAGATAGAAACATTGGTCACGCTGAACATTGTTGAACGTTTTCGCTGCAATGCATCCTGAGATGCTTGGATCCAGGTTCTATCATTCATGCTGCGCCATTTCAACCAACCTGTGTGGCTCATATTCACTTTGGGTTGACGAGTTGCATGGTCATGGTGTAGGCCGAGCCTTTTTTGCCACTTCATCCGCCTCCGATCAAGCATAATGCCTTGCCCATAAGCATTCCCCACCCTGGAATATCTTAACCTACCCATTCCCCTATCTGGAATAACTGTACCTCCCTCAAAAGAAGTGATAAGCCGCAATATATTTGACTGTTGTAGGCTGCCGTCTCCCGCTTAAGGGCGAATTTCAAACGTTGTCCATCACAGAGACAAATGATCTGGCTCCAGCCGCGTCTATAGGAGTATCTGTCTGCTCACTTCTAGCTCCAGTGGAGACTGATGGAAAAATGGCCGCTAACAACCTGTGGTCCTTGTTCCGGGTGCGCGTGTCACCATCGAGCCTTAATGACATCATAAAGCTGCTTCAAGTGCAAGACTTGCAGGCTTATATACAGTCTATCTATCTATCTATCTATCTAATGTATGTTACTGCATAGATATATATCTAGCTATATAAATAGATAGTTATATATTAATATAGATATTTCTACAAATATCTAGCTTTACGTATAAATTTAAACTTGTATAGTTATGGTTTTGTAGGGCTGAAAACATACATACAAAATTTGTATTATTATCAGCATTATTCTTATAATTGCCATTGATGTTATTCCAGGGGCAGGTAATAAACCGCATGAGTCTTTGACCAATTTTTACCATTTTAGGTAAAAAGCTGCATTGACTGCACTTCTGCATTTTGTGGGATATGGTAGGACTGCAAGCAAATCCTGAGACAAGATATGTCAAAAACACTCCATACAGCATGCAATTTCGATTTCCAAGATAGAAACATTGGTCACGCTGAACATTGTTGAACGTTTTCACTGCAATGCATCCTGGGACGCTTGGATCCAGGTTCCATCATTCATGTTGCGCTATTTCAACCAACCTGTGTGGCTCATATTCACTTTGGGTTGACGATTGGCATGGTCATGGTGTAGGCCGAGCCTTTTTTGCCACTTCATCCGCCTCCGATCAAGCATAATGCCTTGCCCATAAGCATTCCCCTCCCTGGAATAACTTAACCTACCCATTCCCCTATCTGGAATAACTGTACCTACCACAAAAGAAGTGATAAGCAGCGATCAATTTGACTGTTGTAGGCTGCCGTCTCCCGCTTAAGGGCGAATTTCAAACGTTGTCCATCACAGAGACAAATGATCTGGCTCCAGCAGCGTCTATAGGAGTATCTGTCTGCTCACTTCTAGCTCCAGTGGAGACTGATGGAAAAATGGCCGCTAACAACCTGTGATCCTTGTTCCGGGTGCGCGTGTCACCATCGAGCCTTAATGACATCATAAAGCTGCTTCAAGTGCAAGACTTGCAGGCTTATATACAGTCTATCTATCTATCTATCTATCTATCTATCTATCTATCTATCTATCTAATGTATGTTACTGCATAGATATATATCTAGCTATATAAATAGATAGCTATATATCAATATAGATATTTCTACAAATATCTAGCTTTACGTATAAATTTAAACTTCTATAGTTATGGTTTTGTAGGGCTGAAAACATACATACAAAATTTGTATTATTATCAGCATTATTCTTATAATTGCCATTGATGTTATTCCAGGGGCAGGTAATAAACCGCATGAGTCTTTGACCAATTTTTACCATTTTAGGTAAAAAGCTGCATTGACTGTACTTCTGCATTTTGTGGGATATGGTAGGACTGCAAGCAAATCCTGAGACAAGATATGTCAAAAACACTCCATACAGCATGCAATTTCATTTTCCAAGATAGAAACATTGGTCACGCTGAACATTGTTGAACGTTTTCGCTGCAATGCATCCTGGGACGCTTGGATCCAGGTTCTATCATTCATGCTGCGCCATTTCAACCAACCTGTGTGGCTCATATTCACTTTGGGTTGACGAGTTGCATGGTCATGGTGTAGGCCGAGCCTTTTTTGCCACTTCATCCGCCTCCGATCAAGCATAATGCCTTGCCCATAAGCATTCCCCTCCCTGGAATAACTTAACCTACCCATTCCCCTATCTGGAATAACTGTACCTACCACAAAAGAAGTGATAAGCAGCGATCAATTTGACTGTTGTAGGCTGCCGTCTCCCGCTTAAGGGCGAATTTCAAACGTTGTCCATCACAGAGACAAATGATCTGGCTCCAGCAGCGTCTATAGGAGTATCTGTCTGCTCACTTCTAGCTCCAGTGGAGACTGATGGAAAAATGGCCGCTAACAACCTGTGATCCTTGTTCCGGGTGCGCGTGTCACCATCGAGCCTTAATGACATCATAAAGCTGCTTCAAGTGCAAGACTTGCAGGCTTATATACAGTCTATCTATCTATCTATCTATCTATCTATCTATCTATCTATCTATCTATCTATCTATCTAATGTATGTTACTGCATAGATATATATCTAGCTATATAAATAGATAGCTATATATCAATATAGATATTTCTACAAATATCTAGCTTTACGTATAAATTTAAACTTCTATAGTTATGGTTTTGTAGGGCTGAAAACATACATACAAAATTTGTATTATTATCAGCATTATTCTTATAATTGCCATTGATGTTATTCCAGGGGCAGGTAATAAACCGCATGAGTCTTTGACCAATTTTTACCATTTTAGGTAAAAAGCTGCATTGACTGTACTTCTGCATTTTGTGGGATATGGTAGGACTGCAAGCAAATCCTGAGACAAGATATGTCAAAAACACTCCATACAGCATGCAATTTCATTTTCCAAGATAGAAACATTGGTCACGCTGAACATTGTTGAACGTTTTCGCTGCAATGCATCCTGGGACGCTTGGATCCAGGTTCTATCATTCATGCTGCGCCATTTCAACCAACCTGTGTGGCTCATATTCACTTTGGGTTGACGAGTTGCATGGTCATGGTGTAGGCCGAGCCTTTTTTGCCACTTCATCCGCCTCCGATCAAGCATAATGCCTTGCCCATAAGCATTCCCCTCCCTGGAATAACTTAACCTACCCATTCCCCTATCTGGAATAACTGTACCTACCACAAAAGAAGGGATAAGCAGCGATCAATTTGACTGTTGTAGGCTGCCGTCTCCCGCTTAAGGGCGAATTTCAAACGTTGTCCATCACAGAGACAAATGATCTGGCTCCAGCAGCGTCTATAGGAGTATCTGTCTGCTCACTTCTAGCTCCAGTGGAGACTGATGGAAAAATGGCCGCTAACAACCTGTGATCCTTGTTCCGGGTGCGCGTGTCACCATCGAGCCTTAATGACATCATAAAGCTGCTTCAAGTGCAAGACTTGCAGGCTTATATACAGTCTATCTATCCATCTATCTATCTATCTATCTATCTATCTAATGTATGTTACTGCATAGATATATATCTAGCTATATAAATAGATAGCTATATATCAATATAGATATTTCTACAAATATCTAGCTTTACGTATAAATTTAAACTTCTATAGTTATGGTTTTGTAGGGCTGAAAACATACATACAAAATTTGTATTATTATCAGCATTATTCTTATAATTGCCATTGATGTTATTCCAGGGGCAGGTAATAAACCGCATGAGGCTTTGACCAATTTTTACCATTTTAGGTAAAAAGCTGCATTGACTGCACTTCTGCATTTTGTGGGATATGGTAGGACTGCAAGCAAATCCTGAGACAAGATATATCAAAAACACTCCATACAGCATGCAATTTCATTTTCCAAGATAGAAACATTGGTCACGCTGAACATTGTTGAACGTTTTCGCTGCAATGCATCCTGAGATGCTTGGATCCAGGTTCTATCATTCATGCTGCGCCATTTCAACCAACCTGTGTGGCTCATATTCACTTTGGGTTGACGAGTTGCATGGTCATGGTGTAGGCCGAGCCTTTTTTGCCACTTCATCCGCCTCCGATCAAGCATAATGCCTTGCCCATAAGCATTCCCCACCCTGGAATATCTTAACCTACCCATTCCCCTATCTGGAATAACTGTACCTCCCTCAAAAGAAGTGATAAGCCGCAATATATTTGACTGTTGTAGGCTGCCGTCTCCCGCTTAAGGGCGAATTTCAAACGTTGTCCATCACAGAGACAAATGATCTGGCTCCAGCCGCGTCTATAGGAGTATCTGTCTGCTCACTTCTAGCTCCAGTGGAGACTGATGGAAAAATGGCCGCTAACAACCTGTGGTCCTTGTTCCGGGTGCGCGTGTCACCATCGAGCCTTAATGACATCATAAAGCTGCTTCAAGTGCAAGACTTGCAGGCTTATATACAGTCTATCTATCTATCTATCTATCTAATGTATGTTACTGCATAGATATATATCTAGCTATATAAATAGATAGCTATATATCAATATAGATATTTCTACAAATATCTAGCTTTACGTATAAATTTAAACTTCTATAGTTATGGTTTTGTAGGGCTGAAAACATACATACAAAATTTGTATTATTATCAGCATTATTCTTATAATTGCCATTGATGTTATTCCAGGGGCAGGTAATAAACCGCATGAGTCTTTGACCAATTTTTACCATTTTAGGTAAAAAGCTGCATTGACTGTACTTCTGCATTTTGTGGGATATGGTAGGACTGCAAGCAAATCCTGAGACAAGATATGTCAAAAACACTCCATACAGCATGCAATTTCATTTTCCAAGATAGAAACATTGGTCACGCTGAACATTGTTGAACGTTTTCGCTGCAATGCATCCTGGGACGCTTGGATCCAGGTTCTATCATTCATGCTGCGCCATTTCAACCAACCTGTGTGGCTCATATTCACTTTGGGTTGACGAGTTGCATGGTCATGGTGTAGGCCGAGCCTTTTTTGCCACTTCATCCGCCTCCGATCAAGCATAATGCCTTGCCCATAAGCATTCCCCTCCCTGGAATAACTTAACCTACCCATTCCCCTATCTGGAATAACTGTACCTACCACAAAAGAAGTGATAAGCAGCGATCAATTTGACTGTTGTAGGCTGCCGTCTCCCGCTTAAGGGCGAATTTCAAACGTTGTCCATCACAGAGACAAATGATCTGGCTCCAGCAGCGTCTATAGGAGTATCTGTCTGCTCACTTCTAGCTCCAGTGGAGACTGATGGAAAAATGGCCGCTAACAACCTGTGATCCTTGTTCCGGGTGCGCGTGTCACCATCGAGCCTTAATGACATCATAAAGCTGCTTCAAGTGCAAGACTTGCAGGCTTATATACAGTCTATCTATCTATCTATCTATCTATCTATCTATCTATCTAATGTATGTTACTGCATAGATATATATCTAGCTATATAAATAGATAGCTATATATCAATATAGATATTTCTACAAATATCTAGCTTTACGTATAAATTTAAACTTCTATAGTTATGGTTTTGTAGGGCTGAAAACATACATACAAAATTTGTATTATTATCAGCATTATTCTTATAATTGCCATTGATGTTATTCCAGGGGCAGGTAATAAACCGCATGAGTCTTTGACCAATTTTTACCATTTTAGGTAAAAAGCTGCATTGACTGTACTTCTGCATTTTGTGGGATATGGTAGGACTGCAAGCAAATCCTGAGACAAGATATGTCAAAAACACTCCATACAGCATGCAATTTCATTTTCCAAGATAGAAACATTGGTCACGCTGAACATTGTTGAACGTTTTCGCTGCAATGCATCCTGGGACGCTTGGATCCAGGTTCTATCATTCATGCTGCGCCATTTCAACCAACCTGTGTGGCTCATATTCACTTTGGGTTGACGAGTTGCATGGTCATGGTGTAGGCCGAGCCTTTTTTGCCACTTCATCCGCCTCCGATCAAGCATAATGCCTTGCCCATAAGCATTCCCCTCCCTGGAATAACTTAACCTACCCATTCCCCTATCTGGAATAACTGTACCTACCACAAAAGAAGTGATAAGCAGCGATCAATTTGACTGTTGTAGGCTGCCGTCTCCCGCTTAAGGGCGAATTTCAAACGTTGTCCATCACAGAGACAAATGATCTGGCTCCAGCAGCGTCTATAGGAGTATCTGTCTGCTCACTTCTAGCTCCAGTGGAGACTGATGGAAAAATGGCCGCTAACAACCTGTGATCCTTGTTCCGGGTGCGCGTGTCACCATCGAGCCTTAATGACATCATAAAGCTGCTTCAAGTGCAAGACTTGCAGGCTTATATACAGTCTATCTATCCATCTATCTATCTATCTATCTATCTAATGTATGTTACTGCATAGATATATATCTAGCTATATAAATAGATAGCTATATATCAATATAGATATTTCTACAAATATCTAGCTTTACGTATAAATTTAAACTTCTATAGTTATGGTTTTGTAGGGCTGAAAACATACATACAAAATTTGTATTATTATCAGCATTATTCTTATAATTGCCATTGATGTTATTCCAGGGGCAGGTAATAAACCGCATGAGGCTTTGACCAATTTTTACCATTTTAGGTAAAAAGCTGCATTGACTGCACTTCTGCATTTTGTGGGATATGGTAGGACTGCAAGCAAATCCTGAGACAAGATATATCAAAAACACTCCATACAGCATGCAATTTCATTTTCCAAGATAGAAACATTGGTCACGCTGAACATTGTTGAACGTTTTCGCTGCAATGCATCCTGAGATGCTTGGATCCAGGTTCTATCATTCATGCTGCGCCATTTCAACCAACCTGTGTGGCTCATATTCACTTTGGGTTGACGAGTTGCATGGTCATGGTGTAGGCCGAGCCTTTTTTGCCACTTCATCCGCCTCCGATCAAGCATAATGCCTTGCCCATAAGCATTCCCCACCCTGGAATATCTTAACCTACCCATTCCCCTATCTGGAATAACTGTACCTCCCTCAAAAGAAGTGATAAGCCGCAATATATTTGACTGTTGTAGGCTGCCGTCTCCCGCTTAAGGGCGAATTTCAAACGTTGTCCATCACAGAGACAAATGATCTGGCTCCAGCCGCGTCTATAGGAGTATCTGTCTGCTCACTTCTAGCTCCAGTGGAGACTGATGGAAAAATGGCCGCTAACAACCTGTGGTCCTTGTTCCGGGTGCGCGTGTCACCATCGAGCCTTAATGACATCATAAAGCTGCTTCAAGTGCAAGACTTGCAGGCTTATATACAGTCTATCTATCTATCTATCTATCTAATGTATGTTACTGCATAGATATATATCTAGCTATATAAATAGATAGTTATATATTAATATAGATATTTCTACAAATATCTAGCTTTACGTATAAATTTAAACTTGTATAGTTATGGTTTTGTAGGGCTGAAAACATACATACAAAATTTGTATTATTATCAGCATTATTCTTATAATTGCCATTGATGTTATTCCAGGGGCAGGTAATAAACCGCATGAGTCTTTGACCAATTTTTACCATTTTAGGTAAAAAGCTGCATTGACTGCACTTCTGCATTTTGTGGGATATGGTAGGACTGCAAGCAAATCCTGAGACAAGATATGTCAAAAACACTCCATACAGCATGCAATTTCGATTTCCAAGATAGAAACATTGGTCACGCTGAACATTGTTGAACGTTTTCACTGCAATGCATCCTGGGACGCTTGGATCCAGGTTCCATCATTCATGTTGCGCTATTTCAACCAACCTGTGTGGCTCATATTCACTTTGGGTTGACGATTGGCATGGTCATGGTGTAGGCCGAGCCTTTTTTGCCACTTCATCCGCCTCCGATCAAGCATAATGCCTTGCCCATAAGCATTCCCCTCCCTGGAATAACTTAACCTACCCATTCCCCTATCTGGAATAACTGTACCTACCACAAAAGAAGTGATAAGCAGCGATCAATTTGACTGTTGTAGGCTGCCGTCTCCCGCTTAAGGGCGAATTTCAAACGTTGTCCATCACAGAGACAAATGATCTGGCTCCAGCAGCGTCTATAGGAGTATCTGTCTGCTCACTTCTAGCTCCAGTGGAGACTGATGGAAAAATGGCCGCTAACAACCTGTGATCCTTGTTCCGGGTGCGCGTGTCACCATCGAGCCTTAATGACATCATAAAGCTGCTTCAAGTGCAAGACTTGCAGGCTTATATACAGTCTATCTATCTATCTATCTATCTATCTATCTATCTATCTATCTATCTATCTATCTATCTAATGTATGTTACTGCATAGATATATATCTAGCTATATAAATAGATAGCTATATATCAATATAGATATTTCTACAAATATCTAGCTTTACGTATAAATTTAAACTTCTATAGTTATGGTTTTGTAGGGCTGAAAACATACATACAAAATTTGTATTATTATCAGCATTATTCTTATAATTGCCATTGATGTTATTCCAGGGGCAGGTAATAAACCGCATGAGGCTTTGACCAATTTTTACCATTTTAGGTAAAAAGCTGCATTGACTGCACTTCTGCATTTTGTGGGATATGGTAGGACTGCAAGCAAATCCTGAGACAAGATATATCAAAAACACTCCATACAGCATGCAATTTCATTTTCCAAGATAGAAACATTGGTCACGCTGAACATTGTTGAACGTTTTCGCTGCAATGCATCCTGAGATGCTTGGATCCAGGTTCTATCATTCATGCTGCGCCATTTCAACCAACCTGTGTGGCTCATATTCACTTTGGGTTGACGAGTTGCATGGTCATGGTGTAGGCCGAGCCTTTTTTGCCACTTCATCCGCCTCCGATCAAGCATAATGCCTTGCCCATAAGCATTCCCCACCCTGGAATATCTTAACCTACCCATTCCCCTATCTGGAATAACTGTACCTCCCTCAAAAGAAGTGATAAGCCGCAATATATTTGACTGTTGTAGGCTGCCGTCTCCCGCTTAAGGGCGAATTTCAAACGTTGTCCATCACAGAGACAAATGATCTGGCTCCAGCCGCGTCTATAGGAGTATCTGTCTGCTCACTTCTAGCTCCAGTGGAGACTGATGGAAAAATGGCCGCTAACAACCTGTGGTCCTTGTTCCGGGTGCGCGTGTCACCATCGAGCCTTAATGACATCATAAAGCTGCTTCAAGTGCAAGACTTGCAGGCTTATATACAGTCTATCTATCTATCTATCTATCTAATGTATGTTACTGCATAGATATATATCTAGCTATATAAATAGATAGCTATATATCAATATAGATATTTCTACAAATATCTAGCTTTACGTATAAATTTAAACTTCTATAGTTATGGTTTTGTAGGGCTGAAAACATACATACAAAATTTGTATTATTATCAGCATTATTCTTATAATTGCCATTGATGTTATTCCAGGGGCAGGTAATAAACCGCATGAGTCTTTGACCAATTTTTACCATTTTAGGTAAAAAGCTGCATTGACTGTACTTCTGCATTTTGTGGGATATGGTAGGACTGCAAGCAAATCCTGAGACAAGATATGTCAAAAACACTCCATACAGCATGCAATTTCATTTTCCAAGATAGAAACATTGGTCACGCTGAACATTGTTGAACGTTTTCGCTGCAATGCATCCTGGGACGCTTGGATCCAGGTTCTATCATTCATGCTGCGCCATTTCAACCAACCTGTGTGGCTCATATTCACTTTGGGTTGACGAGTTGCATGGTCATGGTGTAGGCCGAGCCTTTTTTGCCACTTCATCCGCCTCCGATCAAGCATAATGCCTTGCCCATAAGCATTCCCCTCCCTGGAATAACTTAACCTACCCATTCCCCTATCTGGAATAACTGTACCTACCACAAAAGAAGTGATAAGCAGCGATCAATTTGACTGTTGTAGGCTGCCGTCTCCCGCTTAAGGGCGAATTTCAAACGTTGTCCATCACAGAGACAAATGATCTGGCTCCAGCAGCGTCTATAGGAGTATCTGTCTGCTCACTTCTAGCTCCAGTGGAGACTGATGGAAAAATGGCCGCTAACAACCTGTGATCCTTGTTCCGGGTGCGCGTGTCACCATCGAGCCTTAATGACATCATAAAGCTGCTTCAAGTGCAAGACTTGCAGGCTTATATACAGTCTATCTATCTATCTATCTATCTATCTATCTATCTATCTAATGTATGTTACTGCATAGATATATATCTAGCTATATAAATAGATAGCTATATATCAATATAGATATTTCTACAAATATCTAGCTTTACGTATAAATTTAAACTTCTATAGTTATGGTTTTGTAGGGCTGAAAACATACATACAAAATTTGTATTATTATCAGCATTATTCTTATAATTGCCATTGATGTTATTCCAGGGGCAGGTAATAAACCGCATGAGTCTTTGACCAATTTTTACCATTTTAGGTAAAAAGCTGCATTGACTGTACTTCTGCATTTTGTGGGATATGGTAGGACTGCAAGCAAATCCTGAGACAAGATATGTCAAAAACACTCCATACAGCATGCAATTTCATTTTCCAAGATAGAAACATTGGTCACGCTGAACATTGTTGAACGTTTTCGCTGCAATGCATCCTGGGACGCTTGGATCCAGGTTCTATCATTCATGCTGCGCCATTTCAACCAACCTGTGTGGCTCATATTCACTTTGGGTTGACGAGTTGCATGGTCATGGTGTAGGCCGAGCCTTTTTTGCCACTTCATCCGCCTCCGATCAAGCATAATGCCTTGCCCATAAGCATTCCCCTCCCTGGAATAACTTAACCTACCCATTCCCCTATCTGGAATAACTGTACCTACCACAAAAGAAGTGATAAGCAGCGATCAATTTGACTGTTGTAGGCTGCCGTCTCCCGCTTAAGGGCGAATTTCAAACGTTGTCCATCACAGAGACAAATGATCTGGCTCCAGCAGCGTCTATAGGAGTATCTGTCTGCTCACTTCTAGCTCCAGTGGAGACTGATGGAAAAATGGCCGCTAACAACCTGTGATCCTTGTTCCGGGTGCGCGTGTCACCATCGAGCCTTAATGACATCATAAAGCTGCTTCAAGTGCAAGACTTGCAGGCTTATATACAGTCTATCTATCCATCTATCTATCTATCTATCTATCTAATGTATGTTACTGCATAGATATATATCTAGCTATATAAATAGATAGCTATATATCAATATAGATATTTCTACAAATATCTAGCTTTACGTATAAATTTAAACTTCTATAGTTATGGTTTTGTAGGGCTGAAAACATACATACAAAATTTGTATTATTATCAGCATTATTCTTATAATTGCCATTGATGTTATTCCAGGGGCAGGTAATAAACCGCATGAGGCTTTGACCAATTTTTACCATTTTAGGTAAAAAGCTGCATTGACTGCACTTCTGCATTTTGTGGGATATGGTAGGACTGCAAGCAAATCCTGAGACAAGATATATCAAAAACACTCCATACAGCATGCAATTTCATTTTCCAAGATAGAAACATTGGTCACGCTGAACATTGTTGAACGTTTTCGCTGCAATGCATCCTGAGATGCTTGGATCCAGGTTCTATCATTCATGCTGCGCCATTTCAACCAACCTGTGTGGCTCATATTCACTTTGGGTTGACGAGTTGCATGGTCATGGTGTAGGCCGAGCCTTTTTTGCCACTTCATCCGCCTCCGATCAAGCATAATGCCTTGCCCATAAGCATTCCCCACCCTGGAATATCTTAACCTACCCATTCCCCTATCTGGAATAACTGTACCTCCCTCAAAAGAAGTGATAAGCCGCAATATATTTGACTGTTGTAGGCTGCCGTCTCCCGCTTAAGGGCGAATTTCAAACGTTGTCCATCACAGAGACAAATGATCTGGCTCCAGCCGCGTCTATAGGAGTATCTGTCTGCTCACTTCTAGCTCCAGTGGAGACTGATGGAAAAATGGCCGCTAACAACCTGTGGTCCTTGTTCCGGGTGCGCGTGTCACCATCGAGCCTTAATGACATCATAAAGCTGCTTCAAGTGCAAGACTTGCAGGCTTATATACAGTCTATCTATCTATCTATCTATCTAATGTATGTTACTGCATAGATATATATCTAGCTATATAAATAGATAGTTATATATTAATATAGATATTTCTACAAATATCTAGCTTTACGTATAAATTTAAACTTGTATAGTTATGGTTTTGTAGGGCTGAAAACATACATACAAAATTTGTATTATTATCAGCATTATTCTTATAATTGCCATTGATGTTATTCCAGGGGCAGGTAATAAACCGCATGAGTCTTTGACCAATTTTTACCATTTTAGGTAAAAAGCTGCATTGACTGCACTTCTGCATTTTGTGGGATATGGTAGGACTGCAAGCAAATCCTGAGACAAGATATGTCAAAAACACTCCATACAGCATGCAATTTCGATTTCCAAGATAGAAACATTGGTCACGCTGAACATTGTTGAACGTTTTCACTGCAATGCATCCTGGGACGCTTGGATCCAGGTTCCATCATTCATGTTGCGCTATTTCAACCAACCTGTGTGGCTCATATTCACTTTGGGTTGACGATTGGCATGGTCATGGTGTAGGCCGAGCCTTTTTTGCCACTTCATCCGCCTCCGATCAAGCATAATGCCTTGCCCATAAGCATTCCCCTCCCTGGAATAACTTAACCTACCCATTCCCCTATCTGGAATAACTGTACCTACCACAAAAGAAGTGATAAGCAGCGATCAATTTGACTGTTGTAGGCTGCCGTCTCCCGCTTAAGGGCGAATTTCAAACGTTGTCCATCACAGAGACAAATGATCTGGCTCCAGCAGCGTCTATAGGAGTATCTGTCTGCTCACTTCTAGCTCCAGTGGAGACTGATGGAAAAATGGCCGCTAACAACCTGTGATCCTTGTTCCGGGTGCGCGTGTCACCATCGAGCCTTAATGACATCATAAAGCTGCTTCAAGTGCAAGACTTGCAGGCTTATATACAGTCTATCTATCTATCTATCTATCTATCTATCTATCTATCTATCTATCTATCTATCTAATGTATGTTACTGCATAGATATATATCTAGCTATATAAATAGATAGCTATATATCAATATAGATATTTCTACAAATATCTAGCTTTACGTATAAATTTAAACTTCTATAGTTATGGTTTTGTAGGGCTGAAAACATACATACAAAATTTGTATTATTATCAGCATTATTCTTATAATTGCCATTGATGTTATTCCAGGGGCAGGTAATAAACCGCATGAGGCTTTGACCAATTTTTACCATTTTAGGTAAAAAGCTGCATTGACTGCACTTCTGCATTTTATGGGATATGGTAGGACTGCAAGCAAATCCTGAGACAAGATATATCAAAAACACTCCATACAGCATGCAATTTCATTTTCCAAGATAGAAACATTGGTCACGCTGAACATTGTTGAACGTTTTCGCTGCAATGCATCCTGGGACGCTTGGATCCAGGTTCTATCATTCATGCTGCGCCATTTCAACCAACCTGTGTGGCTCATATTCACTTTGGGTTGACGAGTTGCATGGTCATGGTGTAGGCCGAGCCTTTTTTGCCACTTCATCCGCCTCCGATCAAGCATAATGCCTTGCCCATAAGCATTCCCCTCCCTGGAATAACTTAACCTACCCATTCCCCTATCTGGAATAACTGTACCTACCACAAAAGAAGTGATAAGCAGCGATCAATTTGACTGTTGTAGGCTGCCGTCTCCCGCTTAAGGGCGAATTTCAAACGTTGTCCATCACAGAGACAAATGATCTGGCTCCAGCAGCGTCTATAGGAGTATCTGTCTGCTCACTTCTAGCTCCAGTGGAGACTGATGGAAAAATGGCCGCTAACAACCTGTGATCCTTGTTCCGGGTGCGCGTGTCACCATCGAGCCTTAATGACATCATAAAGCTGCTTCAAGTGCAAGACTTGCAGGCTTATATACAGTCTATCTATCTATCTATCTATCTATCTATCTATCTATCTATCTATCTATCTATCTAATGTATGTTACTGCATAGATATATATCTAGCTATATAAATAGATAGCTATATATCAATATAGATATTTCTACAAATATCTAGCTTTACGTATAAATTTAAACTTCTATAGTTATGGTTTTGTAGGGCTGAAAACATACATACAAAATTTGTATTATTATCAGCATTATTCTTATAATTGCCATTGATGTTATTCCAGGGGCAGGTAATAAACCGCATGAGGCTTTGACCAATTTTCACCATTTTAGGTAAAAAGCTGCATTGACTGCACTTCTGCATTTTGTGGGATATGGTAGGACTGCAAGCAAATCCTGAGACAAGATATATCAAAAACACTCCATACAGCATGCAATTTCATTTTCCAAGATAGAAACATTGGTCACGCTGAACATTGTTGAACGTTTTCGCTGCAATGCATCCTGAGACGCTTGGATCCAGGTTCTATCATTCATGCTGCGCCATTTCAACCAACCTGTGTGGCTCATATTCACTTTGGGTTGACGAGTTGCATGGTCATGGTGTAGGCCGAGCCTTTTTTGCCACTTCATCCGCCTCCGATCAAGCATAATGCCTTGCCCATAAGCATTCCCCACCCTGGAATATCTTAACCTACCCATTCCCCTATCTGGAATAACTGTACCTCCCTCAAAAGAAGTGATAAGCCGCAATATATTTGACTGTTGTAGGCTGCCGTCTCCCGCTTAAGGGCGAATTTCAAACGTTGTCCATCACAGAGACAAATGATCTGGCTCCAGCCGCGTCTATAGGAGTATCTGTCTGCTCACTTCTAGCTCCAGTGGAGACTGATGGAAAAATGGCCGCTAACAACCTGTGGTCCTTGTTCCGGGTGCGCGTGTCACCATCGAGCCTTAATGACATCATAAAGCTGCTTCAAGTGCAAGACTTGCAGGCTTATATACAGTCTATCTATCCATCTATCTATCTATCTATCTATCTAATGTATGTTACTGCATAGATATATATCTAGCTATATAAATAGATAGCTATATATCAATATAGATATTTCTACAAATATCTAGCTTTACGTATAAATTTAAACTTCTATAGTTATGGTTTTGTAGGGCTGAAAACATACATACAAAATTTGTATTATTATCAGCATTATTCTTATAATTGCCATTGATGTTATTCCAGGGGCAGGTAATAAACCGCATGAGGCTTTGACCAATTTTCACCATTTTAGGTAAAAAGCTGCATTGACTGCACTTCTGCATTTTGTGGGATATGGTAGGACTGCAAGCAAATCCTGAGACAAGATATGTCAAAAACACTCCATACAGCATGCAATTTCATTTTCCAAGATAGAAACATTGGTCACGCTGAACATTGTTGAACGTTTTCGCTGCAATGCATCCTGGGACGCTTGGATCCAGGTTCTATCATTCATGCTGCGCCATTTCAACCAACCTGTGTGGCTCATATTCACTTTGGGTTGACGAGTTGCATGGTCATGGTGTAGGCCGAGCCTTTTTTGCCACTTCATCCGCCTCCGATCAAGCATAATGCCTTGCCCATAAGCATTCCCCTCCCTGGAATAACTTAACCTACCCATTCCCCTATCTGGAATAACTGTACCTACCACAAAAGAAGTGATAAGCAGCGATCAATTTGACTGTTGTAGGCTGCCGTCTCCCGCTTAAGGGCGAATTTCAAACGTTGTCCATCACAGAGACAAATGATCTGGCTCCAGCAGCGTCTATAGGAGTATCTGTCTGCTCACTTCTAGCTCCAGTGGAGACTGATGGAAAAATGGCCGCTAACAACCTGTGATCCTTGTTCCGGGTGCGCGTGTCACCATCGAGCCTTAATGACATCATAAAGCTGCTTCAAGTGCAAGACTTGCAGGCTTATATACAGTCTATCTATCTATCTATCTATCTATCTAATGTATGTTACTGCATAGATATATATCTAGCTATATAAATAGATAGCTATATATCAATATAGATATTTCTACAAATATCTAGCTTTACGTATAAATTTAAACTTCTATAGTTATGGTTTTGTAGGGCTGAAAACATACATACAAAATTTGTATTATTATCAGCATTATTCTTATAATTGCCATTGATGTTATTCCAGGGACAGGTAATAAACCGCATGAGGCTTTGACCAATTTTTACCATTTTAGGTAAAAAGCTGCATTGACTGCACTTCTGCATTTTGTGGGATATGGTAGGACTGCAAGCAAATCCTGAGACAAGATATATCAAAAACACTCCATACAGCATGCAATTTCATTTTCCAAGATAGAAACATTGGTCACGCTGAACATTGTTGAACGTTTTCGCTGCAATGCATCCTGGGACGCTTGGATCCAGGTTCCATCATTCATGTTGCGCTATTTCAACCAACCTGTGTGGCTCATATTCACTTTGGGTTGACGATTGGCATGGTCATGGTGTAGGCCGAGCCTTTTTTGCCACTTCATCCGCCTCCGATCAAGCATAATGCCTTGCCCATAAGCATTCCCCTCCCTGGAATAACTTAACCTACCCATTCCCCTATCTGGAATAACTGTACCTACCACAAAAGAAGTGATAAGCAGCGATCAATTTGACTGTTGTAGGCTGCCGTATCCCGCTTAAGGGCGAATTTCAAACGTTGTCCATCACAGAGACAAATGATCTGGCTCCAGCAGCGTCTATAGGAGTATCTGTCTGCTCACTTCTAGCTCCAGTGGAGACTGATGGAAAAATGGCCGCTAACAACCTGTGATCCTTGTTCCGGGTGCGCGTGTCACCATCGAGCCTTAATGACATCATAAAGCTGCTTCAAGTGCAAGACTTGCAGGCTTATATACAGTCTATCTATCTATCTATCTATCTAATGTATGTTACTGCATAGATATATATCTAGCTATATAAATAGATAGCTATATATCAATATAGATATTTCTACAAATATCTAGCTTTACGTATAAATTTAAACTTCTATAGTTATGGTTTTGTAGGGCTGAAAACATACATACAAAATTTGTATTATTATCAGCATTATTCTTATAATTGCCATTGATGTTATTCCAGGGACAGGTAATAAACCGCATGAGGCTTTGACCAATTTTTACCATTTTAGGTAAAAAGCTGCATTGACTGCACTTCTGCATTTTGTGGGATATGGTAGGACTGCAAGCAAATCCTGAGACAAGATATATCAAAAACACTCCATACAGCATGCAATTTCATTTTCCAAGATAGAAACATTGGTCACGCTGAACATTGTTGAACGTTTTCGCTGCAATGCATCCTGGGACGCTTGGATCCAGGTTCCATCATTCATGTTGCGCTATTTCAACCAACCTGTGTGGCTCATATTCACTTTGGGTTGACGATTGGCATGGTCATGGTGTAGGCCGAGCCTTTTTTGCCACTTCATCCGCCTCCGATCAAGCATAATGCCTTGCCCATAAGCATTCCCCTCCCTGGAATAACTTAACCTACCCATTCCCCTATCTGGAATAACTGTACCTACCACAAAAGAAGTGATAAGCAGCGATCAATTTGACTGTTGTAGGCTGCCGTATCCCGCTTAAGGGCGAATTTCAAACGTTGTCCATCACAGAGACAAATGATCTGGCTCCAGCAGCGTCTATAGGAGTATCTGTCTGCTCACTTCTAGCTCCAGTGGAGACTGATGGAAAAATGGCCGCTAACAACCTGTGATCCTTGTTCCGGGTGCGCGTGTCACCATCGAGCCTTAATGACATCATAAAGCTGCTTCAAGTGCAAGACTTGCAGGCTTATATACAGTCTATCTATCTATCTAATGTATGTTACTGCATAGATATATATCTAGCTATATAAATAGATAGCTATATATCAATATAGATATTTCTACAAATATCTAGCTTTACGTATAAATTTAAACTTCTATAGTTATGGTTTTGTAGGGCTGAAAACATACATACAAAATTTGTATTATTATCAGCATTATTCTTATAATTGCCATTGATGTTATTCCAGGGACAGGTAATAAACCGCATGAGGCTTTGACCAATTTTTACCATTTTAGGTAAAAAGCTGCATTGACTGCACTTCTGCATTTTGTGGGATATGGTAGGACTGCAAGCAAATCCTGAGACAAGATATATCAAAAACACTCCATACAGCATGCAATTTCATTTTCCAAGATAGAAACATTGGTCACGCTGAACATTGTTGAACGTTTTCGCTGCAATGCATCCTGGGACGCTTGGATCCAGGTTCCATCATTCATGTTGCGCTATTTCAACCAACCTGTGTGGCTCATATTCACTTTGGGTTGACGATTGGCATGGTCATGGTGTAGGCCGAGCCTTTTTTGCCACTTCATCCGCCTCCGATCAAGCATAATGCCTTGCCCATAAGCATTCCCCTCCCTGGAATAACTTAACCTACCCATTCCCCTATCTGGAATAACTGTACCTACCACAAAAGAAGTGATAAGCAGCGATCAATTTGACTGTTGTAGGCTGCCGTATCCCGCTTAAGGGCGAATTTCAAACGTTGTCCATCACAGAGACAAATGATCTGGCTCCAGCAGCGTCTATAGGAGTATCTGTCTGCTCACTTCTAGCTCCAGTGGAGACTGATGGAAAAATGGCCGCTAACAACCTGTGATCCTTGTTCCGGGTGCGCGTGTCACCATCGAGCCTTAATGACATCATAAAGCTGCTTCAAGTGCAAGACTTGCAGGCTTATATACAGTCTATCTATCTATCTATCTATCTATCTATCTATCTAATGTATGTTACTGCATAGATATATATCTAGCTATATAAATAGATAGCTATATATCAATATAGATATTTCTACAAATATCTAGCTTTACGTATAAATTTAAACTTCTATAGTTATGGTTTTGTAGGGCTGAAAACATACATACAAAATTTGTATTATTATCAGCATTATTCTTATAATTGCCATTGATGTTATTCCAGGGGCAGGTAATAAACCGCATGAGGCTTTGACCAATTTTTACCATTTTAGGTAAAAAGCTGCATTGACTGTACTTCTGCATTTTGTGGGATATGGTAGGACTGCAAGCAAATCCTGAGACAAGATATGTCAAAAACACTCCATACAGCATGCAATTTCATTTTCCAAGATAGAAACATTGGTCACGCTGAACATTGTTGAACGTTTTCGCTGCAATGCATCCTGGGACGCTTGGATCCAGGTTCTATCATTCATGCTGCGCCATTTCAACCAACCTGTGTGGCTCATATTCACTTTGGGTTGACGAGTTGCATGGTCATGGTGTAGGCCGAGCCTTTTTTGCCACTTCATCCGCCTCCGATCAAGCATAATGCCTTGCCCATAAGCATTCCCCTCCCTGGAATAACTTAACCTACCCATTCCCCTATCTGGAATAACTGTACCTACCACAAAAGAAGTGATAAGCAGCGATCAATTTGACTGTTGTAGGCTGCCGTCTCCCGCTTAAGGGCGAATTTCAAACGTTGTCCATCACAGAGACAAATGATCTGGCTCCAGCAGCGTCTATAGGAGTATCTGTCTGCTCACTTCTAGCTCCAGTGGAGACTGATGGAAAAATGGCCGCTAACAACCTGTGATCCTTGTTCCGGGTGCGCGTGTCACCATCGAGCCTTAATGACATCATAAAGCTGCTTCAAGTGCAAGACTTGCAGGCTTATATACAGTCTATCTATCTATCTATCTATCTATCTATCTATCTATCTAATGTATGTTACTGCATAGATATATATCTAGCTATATAAATAGATAGCTATATATCAATATAGATATTTCTACAAATATCTAGCTTTACGTATAAATTTAAACTTCTATAGTTATGGTTTTGTAGGGCTGAAAACATACATACAAAATTTGTATTATTATCAGCATTATTCTTATAATTGCCATTGATGTTATTCCAGGGACAGGTAATAAACCGCATGAGGCTTTGACCAATTTTTACCATTTTAGGTAAAAAGCTGCATTGACTGCACTTCTGCATTTTGTGGGATATGGTAGGACTGCAAGCAAATCCTGAGACAAGATATATCAAAAACACTCCATACAGCATGCAATTTCATTTTCCAAGATAGAAACATTGGTCACGCTGAACATTGTTGAACGTTTTCGCTGCAATGCATCCTGGGACGCTTGGATCCAGGTTCCATCATTCATGTTGCGCTATTTCAACCAACCTGTGTGGCTCATATTCACTTTGGGTTGACGATTGGCATGGTCATGGTGTAGGCCGAGCCTTTTTTGCCACTTCATCCGCCTCCGATCAAGCATAATGCCTTGCCCATAAGCATTCCCCTCCCTGGAATAACTTAACCTACCCATTCCCCTATCTGGAATAACTGTACCTACCACAAAAGAAGTGATAAGCAGCGATCAATTTGACTGTTGTAGGCTGCCGTATCCCGCTTAAGGGCGAATTTCAAACGTTGTCCATCACAGAGACAAATGATCTGGCTCCAGCAGCGTCTAAAGGAGTATCTGTCTGCTCACTTCTAGCTCCAGTGGAGACTGATGGAAAAATGGCCGCTAACAACCTGTGATCCTTGTTCCGGGTGCGCGTGTCACCATCGAGCCTTAATGACATCATAAAGCTGCTTCAAGTGCAAGACTTGCAGGCTTATATACAGTCTATCTATCTATCTATCTATCTATCTATCTATCTATCTATCTATCTATCTATCTATCTATCTAATGTATGTTACTGCATAGATATATATCTAGCTATATAAATAGATAGCTATATATCAATATAGATATTTCTACAAATATCTAGCTTTACGTATAAATTTAAACTTCTATAGTTATGGTTTTGTAGGGCTGAAAACATACATACAAAATTTGTATTATTATCAGCATTATTCTTATAATTGCCATTGATGTTATTCCAGGGGCAGGTAATAAATCGCATGAGTCTTTGACCAATTTTTACCATTTTAGGTAAAAAGCTGCATTGACTGTACTTCTGCATTTTGTGGGATATGGTAGGACTGCAAGCAAATCCTGAGACAAGATATGTCAAAAACACTCCATACAGCATGCAATTTCATTTTCCAAGATAGAAACATTGGTCACGCTGAACATTGTTGAACGTTTTCGCTGCAATGCATCCTGGGACGCTTGGATCCAGGTTCTATCATTCATGCTGCGCCATTTCAACCAACCTGTGTGGCTCATATTCACTTTGGGTTGACGAGTTGCATGGTCATGGTGTAGGCCGAGCCTTTTTTGCCACTTCATCCGCCTCCGATCAAGCATAATGCCTTGCCCATAAGCATTCCCCTCCCTGGAATAACTTAACCTACCCATTCCCCTATCTGGAATAACTGTACCTACCACAAAAGAAGTGATAAGCAGCGATCAATTTGACTGTTGTAGGCTGCCGTCTCCCGCTTAAGGGCGAATTTCAAACGTTGTCCATCACAGAGACAAATGATCTGGCTCCAGCAGCGTCTATAGGAGTATCTGTCTGCTCACTTCTAGCTCCAGTGGAGACTGATGGAAAAATGGCCGCTAACAACCTGTGATCCTTGTTCCGGGTGCGCGTGTCACCATCGAGCCTTAATGACATCATAAAGCTGCTTCAAGTGCAAGACTTGCAGGCTTATATACAGTCTATCTATCTATCTATCTATCTATCTATCTAATGTATGTTACTGCATAGATATATATCTAGCTATATAAATAGATAGCTATATATCAATATAGATATTTCTACAAATATCTAGCTTTACGTATAAATTTAAACTTCTATAGTTATGGTTTTGTAGGGCTGAAAACATACATACAAAATTTGTATTATTATCAGCATTATTCTTATAATTGCCATTGATGTTATTCCAGGGACAGGTAATAAACCGCATGAGTCTTTGACCAATTTTTACCATTTTAGGTAAAAAGCTGCATTGACTGCACTTCTGCATTTTGTGGGATATGGTAGGACTGCAAGCAAATCCTGAGACAAGATATGTCAAAAACACTCCATACAGCATGCAATTTCGATTTCCAAGATAGAAACATTGGTCACGCTGAACATTGTTGAACGTTTTCACTGCAATGCATCCTGGGACGCTTGGATCCAGGTTCCATCATTCATGTTGCGCTATTTCAACCAACCTGTGTGGCTCATATTCACTTTGGGTTGACGATTGGCATGGTCATGGTGTAGGCCGAGCCTTTTTTGCCACTTCATCCGCCTCCGATCAAGCATAATGCCTTGCCCATAAGCATTCCCCTCCCTGGAATAACTTAACCTACCCATTCCCCTATCTGGAATAACTGTACCTACCACAAAAGAAGTGATAAGCAGCGATCAATTTGACTGTTGTAGGCTGCCGTCTCCCGCTTAAGGGCGAATTTCAAACGTTGTCCATCACAGAGACAAATGATCTGGCTCCAGCAGCGTCTATAGGAGTATCTGTCTGCTCACTTCTAGCTCCAGTGGAGACTGATGGAAAAATGGCCGCTAACAACCTGTGATCCTTGTTCCGGGTGCGCGTGTCACCATCGAGCCTTAATGACATCATAAAGCTGCTTCAAGTGCAAGACTTGCAGGCTTATATACAGTCTATCTATCTATCTATCTATCTATCTATCTATCTATCTATCTATCTATCTATCTATCTATCTAATGTATGTTACTGCATAGATATATATCTAGCTATATAAATAGATAGCTATATATCAATATAGATATTTCTACAAATATCTAGCTTTACGTATAAATTTAAACTTCTATAGTTATGGTTTTGTAGGGCTGAAAACATACATACAAAATTTGTATTATTATCAGCATTATTCTTATAATTGCCATTGATGTTATTCCAGGGGCAGGTAATAAACCGCATGAGGCTTTGACCAATTTTTACCATTTTAGGTAAAAAGCTGCATTGACTGCACTTCTGCATTTTATGGGATATGGTAGGACTGCAAGCAAATCCTGAGACAAGATATATCAAAAACACTCCATACAGCATGCAATTTCATTTTCCAAGATAGAAACATTGGTCACGCTGAACATTGTTGAACGTTTTCGCTGCAATGCATCCTGGGACGCTTGGATCCAGGTTCTATCATTCATGCTGCGCCATTTCAACCAACCTGTGTGGCTCATATTCACTTTGGGTTGACGAGTTGCATGGTCATGGTGTAGGCCGAGCCTTTTTTGCCACTTCATCCGCCTCCGATCAAGCATAATGCCTTGCCCATAAGCATTCCCCTCCCTGGAATAACTTAACCTACCCATTCCCCTATCTGGAATAACTGTACCTACCACAAAAGAAGTGATAAGCAGCGATCAATTTGACTGTTGTAGGCTGCCGTCTCCCGCTTAAGGGCGAATTTCAAACGTTGTCCATCACAGAGACAAATGATCTGGCTCCAGCAGCGTCTATAGGAGTATCTGTCTGCTCACTTCTAGCTCCAGTGGAGACTGATGGAAAAATGGCCGCTAACAACCTGTGATCCTTGTTCCGGGTGCGCGTGTCACCATCGAGCCTTAATGACATCATAAAGCTGCTTCAAGTGCAAGACTTGCAGGCTTATATACAGTCTATCTATCTATCTATCTATCTATCTATCTATCTATCTATCTATCTATCTAATGTATGTTACTGCATAGATATATATCTAGCTATATAAATAGATAGCTATATATCAATATAGATATTTCTACAAATATCTAGCTTTACGTATAAATTTAAACTTCTATAGTTATGGTTTTGTAGGGCTGAAAACATACATACAAAATTTGTATTATTATCAGCATTATTCTTATAATTGCCATTGATGTTATTCCAGGGGCAGGTAATAAACCGCATGAGGCTTTGACCAATTTTCACCATTTTAGGTAAAAAGCTGCATTGACTGCACTTCTGCATTTTGTGGGATATGGTAGGACTGCAAGCAAATCCTGAGACAAGATATATCAAAAACACTCCATACAGCATGCAATTTCATTTTCCAAGATAGAAACATTGGTCACGCTGAACATTGTTGAACGTTTTCGCTGCAATGCATCCTGAGACGCTTGGATCCAGGTTCTATCATTCATGCTGCGCCATTTCAACCAACCTGTGTGGCTCATATTCACTTTGGGTTGACGAGTTGCATGGTCATGGTGTAGGCCGAGCCTTTTTTGCCACTTCATCCGCCTCCGATCAAGCATAATGCCTTGCCCATAAGCATTCCCCACCCTGGAATATCTTAACCTACCCATTCCCCTATCTGGAATAACTGTACCTCCCTCAAAAGAAGTGATAAGCCGCAATATATTTGACTGTTGTAGGCTGCCGTCTCCCGCTTAAGGGCGAATTTCAAACGTTGTCCATCACAGAGACAAATGATCTGGCTCCAGCCGCGTCTATAGGAGTATCTGTCTGCTCACTTCTAGCTCCAGTGGAGACTGATGGAAAAATGGCCGCTAACAACCTGTGGTCCTTGTTCCGGGTGCGCGTGTCACCATCGAGCCTTAATGACATCATAAAGCTGCTTCAAGTGCAAGACTTGCAGGCTTATATACAGTCTATCTATCCATCTATCTATCTATCTATCTATCTAATGTATGTTACTGCATAGATATATATCTAGCTATATAAATAGATAGCTATATATCAATATAGATATTTCTACAAATATCTAGCTTTACGTATAAATTTAAACTTCTATAGTTATGGTTTTGTAGGGCTGAAAACATACATACAAAATTTGTATTATTATCAGCATTATTCTTATAATTGCCATTGATGTTATTCCAGGGGCAGGTAATAAACCGCATGAGGCTTTGACCAATTTTCACCATTTTAGGTAAAAAGCTGCATTGACTGCACTTCTGCATTTTGTGGGATATGGTAGGACTGCAAGCAAATCCTGAGACAAGATATGTCAAAAACACTCCATACAGCATGCAATTTCATTTTCCAAGATAGAAACATTGGTCACGCTGAACATTGTTGAACGTTTTCGCTGCAATGCATCCTGGGACGCTTGGATCCAGGTTCTATCATTCATGCTGCGCCATTTCAACCAACCTGTGTGGCTCATATTCACTTTGGGTTGACGAGTTGCATGGTCATGGTGTAGGCCGAGCCTTTTTTGCCACTTCATCCGCCTCCGATCAAGCATAATGCCTTGCCCATAAGCATTCCCCTCCCTGGAATAACTTAACCTACCCATTCCCCTATCTGGAATAACTGTACCTACCACAAAAGAAGTGATAAGCAGCGATCAATTTGACTGTTGTAGGCTGCCGTCTCCCGCTTAAGGGCGAATTTCAAACGTTGTCCATCACAGAGACAAATGATCTGGCTCCAGCAGCGTCTATAGGAGTATCTGTCTGCTCACTTCTAGCTCCAGTGGAGACTGATGGAAAAATGGCCGCTAACAACCTGTGATCCTTGTTCCGGGTGCGCGTGTCACCATCGAGCCTTAATGACATCATAAAGCTGCTTCAAGTGCAAGACTTGCAGGCTTATATACAGTCTATCTATCTATCTATCTATCTATCTAATGTATGTTACTGCATAGATATATATCTAGCTATATAAATAGATAGCTATATATCAATATAGATATTTCTACAAATATCTAGCTTTACGTATAAATTTAAACTTCTATAGTTATGGTTTTGTAGGGCTGAAAACATACATACAAAATTTGTATTATTATCAGCATTATTCTTATAATTGCCATTGATGTTATTCCAGGGACAGGTAATAAACCGCATGAGGCTTTGACCAATTTTTACCATTTTAGGTAAAAAGCTGCATTGACTGCACTTCTGCATTTTGTGGGATATGGTAGGACTGCAAGCAAATCCTGAGACAAGATATATCAAAAACACTCCATACAGCATGCAATTTCATTTTCCAAGATAGAAACATTGGTCACGCTGAACATTGTTGAACGTTTTCGCTGCAATGCATCCTGGGACGCTTGGATCCAGGTTCCATCATTCATGTTGCGCTATTTCAACCAACCTGTGTGGCTCATATTCACTTTGGGTTGACGATTGGCATGGTCATGGTGTAGGCCGAGCCTTTTTTGCCACTTCATCCGCCTCCGATCAAGCATAATGCCTTGCCCATAAGCATTCCCCTCCCTGGAATAACTTAACCTACCCATTCCCCTATCTGGAATAACTGTACCTACCACAAAAGAAGTGATAAGCAGCGATCAATTTGACTGTTGTAGGCTGCCGTATCCCGCTTAAGGGCGAATTTCAAACGTTGTCCATCACAGAGACAAATGATCTGGCTCCAGCAGCGTCTATAGGAGTATCTGTCTGCTCACTTCTAGCTCCAGTGGAGACTGATGGAAAAATGGCCGCTAACAACCTGTGATCCTTGTTCCGGGTGCGCGTGTCACCATCGAGCCTTAATGACATCATAAAGCTGCTTCAAGTGCAAGACTTGCAGGCTTATATACAGTCTATCTATCTATCTATCTATCTAATGTATGTTACTGCATAGATATATATCTAGCTATATAAATAGATAGCTATATATCAATATAGATATTTCTACAAATATCTAGCTTTACGTATAAATTTAAACTTCTATAGTTATGGTTTTGTAGGGCTGAAAACATACATACAAAATTTGTATTATTATCAGCATTATTCTTATAATTGCCATTGATGTTATTCCAGGGACAGGTAATAAACCGCATGAGGCTTTGACCAATTTTTACCATTTTAGGTAAAAAGCTGCATTGACTGCACTTCTGCATTTTGTGGGATATGGTAGGACTGCAAGCAAATCCTGAGACAAGATATATCAAAAACACTCCATACAGCATGCAATTTCATTTTCCAAGATAGAAACATTGGTCACGCTGAACATTGTTGAACGTTTTCGCTGCAATGCATCCTGGGACGCTTGGATCCAGGTTCCATCATTCATGTTGCGCTATTTCAACCAACCTGTGTGGCTCATATTCACTTTGGGTTGACGATTGGCATGGTCATGGTGTAGGCCGAGCCTTTTTTGCCACTTCATCCGCCTCCGATCAAGCATAATGCCTTGCCCATAAGCATTCCCCTCCCTGGAATAACTTAACCTACCCATTCCCCTATCTGGAATAACTGTACCTACCACAAAAGAAGTGATAAGCAGCGATCAATTTGACTGTTGTAGGCTGCCGTATCCCGCTTAAGGGCGAATTTCAAACGTTGTCCATCACAGAGACAAATGATCTGGCTCCAGCAGCGTCTATAGGAGTATCTGTCTGCTCACTTCTAGCTCCAGTGGAGACTGATGGAAAAATGGCCGCTAACAACCTGTGATCCTTGTTCCGGGTGCGCGTGTCACCATCGAGCCTTAATGACATCATAAAGCTGCTTCAAGTGCAAGACTTGCAGGCTTATATACAGTCTATCTATCTATCTAATGTATGTTACTGCATAGATATATATCTAGCTATATAAATAGATAGCTATATATCAATATAGATATTTCTACAAATATCTAGCTTTACGTATAAATTTAAACTTCTATAGTTATGGTTTTGTAGGGCTGAAAACATACATACAAAATTTGTATTATTATCAGCATTATTCTTATAATTGCCATTGATGTTATTCCAGGGACAGGTAATAAACCGCATGAGGCTTTGACCAATTTTTACCATTTTAGGTAAAAAGCTGCATTGACTGCACTTCTGCATTTTGTGGGATATGGTAGGACTGCAAGCAAATCCTGAGACAAGATATATCAAAAACACTCCATACAGCATGCAATTTCATTTTCCAAGATAGAAACATTGGTCACGCTGAACATTGTTGAACGTTTTCGCTGCAATGCATCCTGGGACGCTTGGATCCAGGTTCCATCATTCATGTTGCGCTATTTCAACCAACCTGTGTGGCTCATATTCACTTTGGGTTGACGATTGGCATGGTCATGGTGTAGGCCGAGCCTTTTTTGCCACTTCATCCGCCTCCGATCAAGCATAATGCCTTGCCCATAAGCATTCCCCTCCCTGGAATAACTTAACCTACCCATTCCCCTATCTGGAATAACTGTACCTACCACAAAAGAAGTGATAAGCAGCGATCAATTTGACTGTTGTAGGCTGCCGTATCCCGCTTAAGGGCGAATTTCAAACGTTGTCCATCACAGAGACAAATGATCTGGCTCCAGCAGCGTCTATAGGAGTATCTGTCTGCTCACTTCTAGCTCCAGTGGAGACTGATGGAAAAATGGCCGCTAACAACCTGTGATCCTTGTTCCGGGTGCGCGTGTCACCATCGAGCCTTAATGACATCATAAAGCTGCTTCAAGTGCAAGACTTGCAGGCTTATATACAGTCTATCTATCTATCTATCTATCTATCTATCTATCTATCTATCTAATGTATGTTACTGCATAGATATATATCTAGCTATATAAATAGATAGCTATATATCAATATAGATATTTCTACAAATATCTAGCTTTACGTATAAATTTAAACTTCTATAGTTATGGTTTTGTAGGGCTGAAAACATACATACAAAATTTGTATTATTATCAGCATTATTCTTATAATTGCCATTGATGTTATTCCAGGGGCAGGTAATAAACCGCATGAGGCTTTGACCAATTTTTACCATTTTAGGTAAAAAGCTGCATTGACTGTACTTCTGCATTTTGTGGGATATGGTAGGACTGCAAGCAAATCCTGAGACAAGATATGTCAAAAACACTCCATACAGCATGCAATTTCATTTTCCAAGATAGAAACATTGGTCACGCTGAACATTGTTGAACGTTTTCGCTGCAATGCATCCTGGGACGCTTGGATCCAGGTTCTATCATTCATGCTGCGCCATTTCAACCAACCTGTGTGGCTCATATTCACTTTGGGTTGACGAGTTGCATGGTCATGGTGTAGGCCGAGCCTTTTTTGCCACTTCATCCGCCTCCGATCAAGCATAATGCCTTGCCCATAAGCATTCCCCTCCCTGGAATAACTTAACCTACCCATTCCCCTATCTGGAATAACTGTACCTACCACAAAAGAAGTGATAAGCAGCGATCAATTTGACTGTTGTAGGCTGCCGTCTCCCGCTTAAGGGCGAATTTCAAACGTTGTCCATCACAGAGACAAATGATCTGGCTCCAGCAGCGTCTATAGGAGTATCTGTCTGCTCACTTCTAGCTCCAGTGGAGACTGATGGAAAAATGGCCGCTAACAACCTGTGATCCTTGTTCCGGGTGCGCGTGTCACCATCGAGCCTTAATGACATCATAAAGCTGCTTCAAGTGCAAGACTTGCAGGCTTATATACAGTCTATCTATCTATCTATCTATCTATCTATCTATCTAATGTATGTTACTGCATAGATATATATCTAGCTATATAAATAGATAGCTATATATCAATATAGATATTTCTACAAATATCTAGCTTTACGTATAAATTTAAACTTCTATAGTTATGGTTTTGTAGGGCTGAAAACATACATACAAAATTTGTATTATTATCAGCATTATTCTTATAATTGCCATTGATGTTATTCCAGGGACAGGTAATAAACCGCATGAGGCTTTGACCAATTTTTACCATTTTAGGTAAAAAGCTGCATTGACTGCACTTCTGCATTTTGTGGGATATGGTAGGACTGCAAGCAAATCCTGAGACAAGATATATCAAAAACACTCCATACAGCATGCAATTTCATTTTCCAAGATAGAAACATTGGTCACGCTGAACATTGTTGAACGTTTTCGCTGCAATGCATCCTGGGACGCTTGGATCCAGGTTCCATCATTCATGTTGCGCTATTTCAACCAACCTGTGTGGCTCATATTCACTTTGGGTTGACGATTGGCATGGTCATGGTGTAGGCCGAGCCTTTTTTGCCACTTCATCCGCCTCCGATCAAGCATAATGCCTTGCCCATAAGCATTCCCCTCCCTGGAATAACTTAACCTACCCATTCCCCTATCTGGAATAACTGTACCTACCACAAAAGAAGTGATAAGCAGCGATCAATTTGACTGTTGTAGGCTGCCGTATCCCGCTTAAGGGCGAATTTCAAACGTTGTCCATCACAGAGACAAATGATCTGGCTCCAGCAGCGTCTAAAGGAGTATCTGTCTGCTCACTTCTAGCTCCAGTGGAGACTGATGGAAAAATGGCCGCTAACAACCTGTGATCCTTGTTCCGGGTGCGCGTGTCACCATCGAGCCTTAATGACATCATAAAGCTGCTTCAAGTGCAAGACTTGCAGGCTTATATACAGTCTATCTATCTATCTATCTATCTATCTATCTATCTATCTATCTATCTATCTATCTATCTATCTAATGTATGTTACTGCATAGATATATATCTAGCTATATAAATAGATAGCTATATATCAATATAGATATTTCTACAAATATCTAGCTTTACGTATAAATTTAAACTTCTATAGTTATGGTTTTGTAGGGCTGAAAACATACATACAAAATTTGTATTATTATCAGCATTATTCTTATAATTGCCATTGATGTTATTCCAGGGGCAGGTAATAAATCGCATGAGTCTTTGACCAATTTTTACCATTTTAGGTAAAAAGCTGCATTGACTGTACTTCTGCATTTTGTGGGATATGGTAGGACTGCAAGCAAATCCTGAGACAAGATATGTCAAAAACACTCCATACAGCATGCAATTTCATTTTCCAAGATAGAAACATTGGTCACGCTGAACATTGTTGAACGTTTTCGCTGCAATGCATCCTGGGACGCTTGGATCCAGGTTCTATCATTCATGCTGCGCCATTTCAACCAACCTGTGTGGCTCATATTCACTTTGGGTTGACGAGTTGCATGGTCATGGTGTAGGCCGAGCCTTTTTTGCCACTTCATCCGCCTCCGATCAAGCATAATGCCTTGCCCATAAGCATTCCCCTCCCTGGAATAACTTAACCTACCCATTCCCCTATCTGGAATAACTGTACCTACCACAAAAGAAGTGATAAGCAGCGATCAATTTGACTGTTGTAGGCTGCCGTCTCCCGCTTAAGGGCGAATTTCAAACGTTGTCCATCACAGAGACAAATGATCTGGCTCCAGCAGCGTCTATAGGAGTATCTGTCTGCTCACTTCTAGCTCCAGTGGAGACTGATGGAAAAATGGCCGCTAACAACCTGTGATCCTTGTTCCGGGTGCGCGTGTCACCATCGAGCCTTAATGACATCATAAAGCTGCTTCAAGTGCAAGACTTGCAGGCTTATATACAGTCTATCTATCTATCTATCTATCTATCTAATGTATGTTACTGCATAGATATATATCTAGCTATATAAATAGATAGCTATATATCAATATAGATATTTCTACAAATATCTAGCTTTACGTATAAATTTAAACTTCTATAGTTATGGTTTTGTAGGGCTGAAAACATACATACAAAATTTGTATTATTATCAGCATTATTCTTATAATTGCCATTGATGTTATTCCAGGGACAGGTAATAAACCGCATGAGGCTTTGACCAATTTTTACCATTTTAGGTAAAAAGCTGCATTGACTGCACTTCTGCATTTTGTGGGATATGGTAGGACTGCAAGCAAATCCTGAGACAAGATATATCAAAAACACTCCATACAGCATGCAATTTCATTTTCCAAGATAGAAACATTGGTCACGCTGAACATTGTTGAACGTTTTCGCTGCAATGCATCCTGGGACGCTTGGATCCAGGTTCCATCATTCATGTTGCGCTATTTCAACCAACCTGTGTGGCTCATATTCACTTTGGGTTGACGATTGGCATGGTCATGGTGTAGGCCGAGCCTTTTTTGCCACTTCATCCGCCTCCGATCAAGCATAATGCCTTGCCCATAAGCATTCCCCTCCCTGGAATAACTTAACCTACCCATTCCCCTATCTGGAATAACTGTACCTACCACAAAAGAAGTGATAAGCAGCGATCAATTTGACTGTTGTAGGCTGCCGTATCCCGCTTAAGGGCGAATTTCAAACGTTGTCCATCACAGAGACAAATGATCTGGCTCCAGCAGCGTCTATAGGAGTATCTGTCTGCTCACTTCTAGCTCCAGTGGAGACTGATGGAAAAATGGCCGCTAACAACCTGTGATCCTTGTTCCGGGTGCGCGTGTCACCATCGAGCCTTAATGACATCATAAAGCTGCTTCAAGTGCAAGACTTGCAGGCTTATATACAGTCTATCTATCTATCTATCTATCTAATGTATGTTACTGCATAGATATATATCTAGCTATATAAATAGATAGCTATATATCAATATAGATATTTCTACAAATATCTAGCTTTACGTATAAATTTAAACTTCTATAGTTATGGTTTTGTAGGGCTGAAAACATACATACAAAATTTGTATTATTATCAGCATTATTCTTATAATTGCCATTGATGTTATTCCAGGGGCAGGTAATAAACCGCATGAGGCTTTGACCAATTTTTACCATTTTAGGTAAAAAGCTGCATTGACTGCACTTCTGCATTTTGTGGGATATGGTAGGACTGCAAGCAAATCCTGAGACAAGATATATCAAAAACACTCCATACAGCATGCAATTTCATTTTCCAAGATAGAAACATTGGTCACGCTGAACATTGTTGAACGTTTTCGCTGCAATGCATCCTGGGACGCTTGGATCCAGGTTCCATCATTCATGTTGCGCTATTTCAACCAACCTGTGTGGCTCATATTCACTTTGGGTTGACGATTGGCATGGTCATGGTGTAGGCCGAGCCTTTTTTGCCACTTCATCCGCCTCCGATCAAGCATAATGCCTTGCCCATAAGCATTCCCCTCCCTGGAATAACTTAACCTACCCATTCCCCTATCTGGAATAACTGTACCTACCACAAAAGAAGTGATAAGCAGCGATCAATTTGACTGTTGTAGGCTGCCGTATCCCGCTTAAGGGCGAATTTCAAACGTTGTCCATCACAGAGACAAATGATCTGGCTCCAGCAGCGTCTATAGGAGTATCTGTCTGCTCACTTCTAGCTCCAGTGGAGACTGATGGAAAAATGGCCGCTAACAACCTGTGATCCTTGTTCCGGGTGCGCGTGTCACCATCGAGCCTTAATGACATCATAAAGCTGCTTCAAGTGCAAGACTTGCAGGCTTATATACAGTCTATCTATCTATCTATCTATCTATCTATCTATCTATCTATCTATCTAATGTATGTTACTGCATAGATATATATCTAGCTATATAAATAGATAGCTATATATCAATATAGATATTTCTACAAATATCTAGCTTTACGTATAAATTTAAACTTCTATAGTTATGGTTTTGTAGGGCTGAAAACATACATACAAAATTTGTATTATTATCAGCATTATTCTTATAATTGCCATTGATGTTATTCCAGGGACAGGTAATAAACCGCATGAGGCTTTGACCAATTTTTACCATTTTAGGTAAAAAGCTGCATTGACTGCACTTCTGCATTTTGTGGGATATGGTAGGACTGCAAGCAAATCCTGAGACAAGATATATCAAAAACACTCCATACAGCATGCAATTTCATTTTCCAAGATAGAAACATTGGTCACGCTGAACATTGTTGAACGTTTTCGCTGCAATGCATCCTGGGACGCTTGGATCCAGGTTCCATCATTCATGTTGCGCTATTTCAACCAACCTGTGTGGCTCATATTCACTTTGGGTTGACGATTGGCATGGTCATGGTGTAGGCCGAGCCTTTTTTGCCACTTCATCCGCCTCCGATCAAGCATAATGCCTTGCCCATAAGCATTCCCCTCCCTGGAATAACTTAACCTACCCATTCCCCTATCTGGAATAACTGTACCTACCACAAAAGAAGTGATAAGCAGCGATCAATTTGACTGTTGTAGGCTGCCGTATCCCGCTTAAGGGCGAATTTCAAACGTTGTCCATCACAGAGACAAATGATCTGGCTCCAGCAGCGTCTATAGGAGTATCTGTCTGCTCACTTCTAGCTCCAGTGGAGACTGATGGAAAAATGGCCGCTAACAACCTGTGATCCTTGTTCCGGGTGCGCGTGTCACCATCGAGCCTTAATGACATCATAAAGCTGCTTCAAGTGCAAGACTTGCAGGCTTATATACAGTCTATCTATCTATCTATCTATCTAATGTATGTTACTGCATAGATATATATCTAGCTATATAAATAGATAGCTATATATCAATATAGATATTTCTACAAATATCTAGCTTTACGTATAAATTTAAACTTCTATAGTTATGGTTTTGTAGGGCTGAAAACATACATACAAAATTTGTATTATTATCAGCATTATTCTTATAATTGCCATTGATGTTATTCCAGGGGCAGGTAATAAACCGCATGAGTCTTTGACCAATTTTTACCATTTTAGGTAAAAAGCTGCATTGACTGTACTTCTGCATTTTGTGGGATATGGTAGGACTGCAAGCAAATCCTGAGACAAGATATGTCAAAAACACTCCATACAGCATGCAATTTCATTTTCCAAGATAGAAACATTGGTCACGCTGAACATTGTTGAACGTTTTCGCTGCAATGCATCCTGGGACGCTTGGATCCAGGTTCTATCATTCATGCTGCGCCATTTCAACCAACCTGTGTGGCTCATATTCACTTTGGGTTGACGAGTTGCATGGTCATGGTGTAGGCCGAGCCTTTTTTGCCACTTCATCCGCCTCCGATCAAGCATAATGCCTTGCCCATAAGCATTCCCCTCCCTGGAATAACTTAACCTACCCATTCCCCTATCTGGAATAACTGTACCTACCACAAAAGAAGTGATAAGCAGCGATCAATTTGACTGTTGTAGGCTGCCGTCTCCCGCTTAAGGGCGAATTTCAAACGTTGTCCATCACAGAGACAAATGATCTGGCTCCAGCAGCGTCTATAGGAGTATCTGTCTGCTCACTTCTAGCTCCAGTGGAGACTGATGGAAAAATGGCCGCTAACAACCTGTGATCCTTGTTCCGGGTGCGCGTGTCACCATCGAGCCTTAATGACATCATAAAGCTGCTTCAAGTGCAAGACTTGCAGGCTTATATACAGTCTATCTATCTATCTATCTATCTAATGTATGTTACTGCATAGATATATATCTAGCTATATAAATAGATAGCTATATATCAATATAGATATTTCTACAAATATCTAGCTTTACGTATAAATTTAAACTTCTATAGTTATGGTTTTGTAGGGCTGAAAACATACATACAAAATTTGTATTATTATCAGCATTATTCTTATAATTGCCATTGATGTTATTCCAGGGGCAGGTAATAAATCGCATGAGTCTTTGACCAATTTTTACCATTTTAGGTAAAAAGCTGCATTGACTGTACTTCTGCATTTTGTGGGATATGGTAGGACTGCAAGCAAATCCTGAGACAAGATATGTCAAAAACACTCCATACAGCATGCAATTTCATTTTCCAAGATAGAAACATTGGTCACGCTGAACATTGTTGAACGTTTTCGCTGCAATGCATCCTGGGACGCTTGGATCCAGGTTCTATCATTCATGCTGCGCCATTTCAACCAACCTGTGTGGCTCATATTCACTTTGGGTTGACGAGTTGCATGGTCATGGTGTAGGCCGAGCCTTTTTTGCCACTTCATCCGCCTCCGATCAAGCATAATGCCTTGCCCATAAGCATTCCCCTCCCTGGAATAACTTAACCTACCCATTCCCCTATCTGGAATAACTGTACCTACCACAAAAGAAGTGATAAGCAGCGATCAATTTGACTGTTGTAGGCTGCCGTCTCCCGCTTAAGGGCGAATTTCAAACGTTGTCCATCACAGAGACAAATGATCTGGCTCCAGCAGCGTCTATAGGAGTATCTGTCTGCTCACTTCTAGCTCCAGTGGAGACTGATGGAAAAATGGCCGCTAACAACCTGTGATCCTTGTTCCGGGTGCGCGTGTCACCATCGAGCCTTAATGACATCATAAAGCTGCTTCAAGTGCAAGACTTGCAGGCTTATATACAGTCTATCTATCTATCTATCTATCTATCTATCTAATGTATGTTACTGCATAGATATATATCTAGCTATATAAATAGATAGCTATATATCAATATAGATATTTCTACAAATATCTAGCTTTACGTATAAATTTAAACTTCTATAGTTATGGTTTTGTAGGGCTGAAAACATACATACAAAATTTGTATTATTATCAGCATTATTCTTATAATTGCCATTGATGTTATTCCAGGGACAGGTAATAAACCGCATGAGGCTTTGACCAATTTTTACCATTTTAGGTAAAAAGCTGCATTGACTGCACTTCTGCATTTTGTGGGATATGGTAGGACTGCAAGCAAATCCTGAGACAAGATATATCAAAAACACTCCATACAGCATGCAATTTCATTTTCCAAGATAGAAACATTGGTCACGCTGAACATTGTTGAACGTTTTCGCTGCAATGCATCCTGGGACGCTTGGATCCAGGTTCCATCATTCATGTTGCGCTATTTCAACCAACCTGTGTGGCTCATATTCACTTTGGGTTGACGATTGGCATGGTCATGGTGTAGGCCGAGCCTTTTTTGCCACTTCATCCGCCTCCGATCAAGCATAATGCCTTGCCCATAAGCATTCCCCTCCCTGGAATAACTTAACCTACCCATTCCCCTATCTGGAATAACTGTACCTACCACAAAAGAAGTGATAAGCAGCGATCAATTTGACTGTTGTAGGCTGCCGTATCCCGCTTAAGGGCGAATTTCAAACGTTGTCCATCACAGAGACAAATGATCTGGCTCCAGCAGCGTCTATAGGAGTATCTGTCTGCTCACTTCTAGCTCCAGTGGAGACTGATGGAAAAATGGCCGCTAACAACCTGTGATCCTTGTTCCGGGTGCGCGTGTCACCATCGAGCCTTAATGACATCATAAAGCTGCTTCAAGTGCAAGACTTGCAGGCTTATATACAGTCTATCTATCTATCTAATGTATGTTACTGCATAGATATATATCTAGCTATATAAATAGATAGCTATATATCAATATAGATATTTCTACAAATATCTAGCTTTACGTATAAATTTAAACTTCTATAGTTATGGTTTTGTAGGGCTGAAAACATACATACAAAATTTGTATTATTATCAGCATTATTCTTATAATTGCCATTGATGTTATTCCAGGGACAGGTAATAAACCGCATGAGGCTTTGACCAATTTTTACCATTTTAGGTAAAAAGCTGCATTGACTGCACTTCTGCATTTTGTGGGATATGGTAGGACTGCAAGCAAATCCTGAGACAAGATATATCAAAAACACTCCATACAGCATGCAATTTCATTTTCCAAGATAGAAACATTGGTCACGCTGAACATTGTTGAACGTTTTCGCTGCAATGCATCCTGGGACGCTTGGATCCAGGTTCCATCATTCATGTTGCGCTATTTCAACCAACCTGTGTGGCTCATATTCACTTTGGGTTGACGATTGGCATGGTCATGGTGTAGGCCGAGCCTTTTTTGCCACTTCATCCGCCTCCGATCAAGCATAATGCCTTGCCCATAAGCATTCCCCTCCCTGGAATAACTTAACCTACCCATTCCCCTATCTGGAATAACTGTACCTACCACAAAAGAAGTGATAAGCAGCGATCAATTTGACTGTTGTAGGCTGCCGTATCCCGCTTAAGGGCGAATTTCAAACGTTGTCCATCACAGAGACAAATGATCTGGCTCCAGCAGCGTCTATAGGAGTATCTGTCTGCTCACTTCTAGCTCCAGTGGAGACTGATGGAAAAATGGCCGCTAACAACCTGTGATCCTTGTTCCGGGTGCGCGTGTCACCATCGAGCCTTAATGACATCATAAAGCTGCTTCAAGTGCAAGACTTGCAGGCTTATATACAGTCTATCTATCTATCTATCTATCTAATGTATGTTACTGCATAGATATATATCTAGCTATATAAATAGATAGCTATATATCAATATAGATATTTCTACAAATATCTAGCTTTACGTATAAATTTAAACTTCTATAGTTATGGTTTTGTAGGGCTGAAAACATACATACAAAATTTGTATTATTATCAGCATTATTCTTATAATTGCCATTGATGTTATTCCAGGGACAGGTAATAAACCGCATGAGGCTTTGACCAATTTTTACCATTTTAGGTAAAAAGCTGCATTGACTGCACTTCTGCATTTTGTGGGATATGGTAGGACTGCAAGCAAATCCTGAGACAAGATATATCAAAAACACTCCATACAGCATGCAATTTCATTTTCCAAGATAGAAACATTGGTCACGCTGAACATTGTTGAACGTTTTCGCTGCAATGCATCCTGGGACGCTTGGATCCAGGTTCCATCATTCATGTTGCGCTATTTCAACCAACCTGTGTGGCTCATATTCACTTTGGGTTGACGATTGGCATGGTCATGGTGTAGGCCGAGCCTTTTTTGCCACTTCATCCGCCTCCGATCAAGCATAATGCCTTGCCCATAAGCATTCCCCTCCCTGGAATAACTTAACCTACCCATTCCCCTATCTGGAATAACTGTACCTACCACAAAAGAAGTGATAAGCAGCGATCAATTTGACTGTTGTAGGCTGCCGTATCCCGCTTAAGGGCGAATTTCAAACGTTGTCCATCACAGAGACAAATGATCTGGCTCCAGCAGCGTCTATAGGAGTATCTGTCTGCTCACTTCTAGCTCCAGTGGAGACTGATGGAAAAATGGCCGCTAACAACCTGTGATCCTTGTTCCGGGTGCGCGTGTCACCATCGAGCCTTAATGACATCATAAAGCTGCTTCAAGTGCAAGACTTGCAGGCTTATATACAGTCTATCTATCTATCTAATGTATGTTACTGCATAGATATATATCTAGCTATATAAATAGATAGCTATATATCAATATAGATATTTCTACAAATATCTAGCTTTACGTATAAATTTAAACTTCTATAGTTATGGTTTTGTAGGGCTGAAAACATACATACAAAATTTGTATTATTATCAGCATTATTCTTATAATTGCCATTGATGTTATTCCAGGGACAGGTAATAAACCGCATGAGGCTTTGACCAATTTTTACCATTTTAGGTAAAAAGCTGCATTGACTGCACTTCTGCATTTTGTGGGATATGGTAGGACTGCAAGCAAATCCTGAGACAAGATATATCAAAAACACTCCATACAGCATGCAATTTCATTTTCCAAGATAGAAACATTGGTCACGCTGAACATTGTTGAACGTTTTCGCTGCAATGCATCCTGGGACGCTTGGATCCAGGTTCCATCATTCATGTTGCGCTATTTCAACCAACCTGTGTGGCTCATATTCACTTTGGGTTGACGATTGGCATGGTCATGGTGTAGGCCGAGCCTTTTTTGCCACTTCATCCGCCTCCGATCAAGCATAATGCCTTGCCCATAAGCATTCCCCTCCCTGGAATAACTTAACCTACCCATTCCCCTATCTGGAATAACTGTACCTACCACAAAAGAAGTGATAAGCAGCGATCAATTTGACTGTTGTAGGCTGCCGTATCCCGCTTAAGGGCGAATTTCAAACGTTGTCCATCACAGAGACAAATGATCTGGCTCCAGCAGCGTCTATAGGAGTATCTGTCTGCTCACTTCTAGCTCCAGTGGAGACTGATGGAAAAATGGCCGCTAACAACCTGTGATCCTTGTTCCGGGTGCGCGTGTCACCATCGAGCCTTAATGACATCATAAAGCTGCTTCAAGTGCAAGACTTGCAGGCTTATATACAGTCTATCTATCTATCTATCTATCTATCTATCTATCTATCTATCTATCTATCTAATGTATGTTACTGCATAGATATATATCTAGCTATATAAATAGATAGCTATATATCAATATAGATATTTCTACAAATATCTAGCTTTACGTATAAATTTAAACTTCTATAGTTATGGTTTTGTAGGGCTGAAAACATACATACAAAATTTGTATTATTATCAGCATTATTCTTATAATTGCCATTGATGTTATTCCAGGGGCAGGTAATAAACCGCATGAGGCTTTGACCAATTTTTACCATTTTAGGTAAAAAGCTGCATTGACTGTACTTCTGCATTTTGTGGGATATGGTAGGACTGCAAGCAAATCCTGAGACAAGATATGTCAAAAACACTCCATACAGCATGCAATTTCATTTTCCAAGATAGAAACATTGGTCACGCTGAACATTGTTGAACGTTTTCGCTGCAATGCATCCTGGGACGCTTGGATCCAGGTTCTATCATTCATGCTGCGCCATTTCAACCAACCTGTGTGGCTCATATTCACTTTGGGTTGACGAGTTGCATGGTCATGGTGTAGGCCGAGCCTTTTTTGCCACTTCATCCGCCTCCGATCAAGCATAATGCCTTGCCCATAAGCATTCCCCTCCCTGGAATAACTTAACCTACCCATTCCCCTATCTGGAATAACTGTACCTACCACAAAAGAAGTGATAAGCAGCGATCAATTTGACTGTTGTAGGCTGCCGTCTCCCGCTTAAGGGCGAATTTCAAACGTTGTCCATCACAGAGACAAATGATCTGGCTCCAGCAGCGTCTATAGGAGTATCTGTCTGCTCACTTCTAGCTCCAGTGGAGACTGATGGAAAAATGGCCGCTAACAACCTGTGATCCTTGTTCCGGGTGCGCGTGTCACCATCGAGCCTTAATGACATCATAAAGCTGCTTCAAGTGCAAGACTTGCAGGCTTATATACAGTCTATCTATCTATCTATCTATCTATCTAATGTATGTTACTGCATAGATATATATCTAGCTATATAAATAGATAGCTATATATCAATATAGATATTTCTACAAATATCTAGCTTTACGTATAAATTTAAACTTCTATAGTTATGGTTTTGTAGGGCTGAAAACATACATACAAAATTTGTATTATTATCAGCATTATTCTTATAATTGCCATTGATGTTATTCCAGGGACAGGTAATAAACCGCATGAGGCTTTGACCAATTTTTACCATTTTAGGTAAAAAGCTGCATTGACTGCACTTCTGCATTTTGTGGGATATGGTAGGACTGCAAGCAAATCCTGAGACAAGATATATCAAAAACACTCCATACAGCATGCAATTTCATTTTCCAAGATAGAAACATTGGTCACGCTGAACATTGTTGAACGTTTTCGCTGCAATGCATCCTGGGACGCTTGGATCCAGGTTCCATCATTCATGTTGCGCTATTTCAACCAACCTGTGTGGCTCATATTCACTTTGGGTTGACGATTGGCATGGTCATGGTGTAGGCCGAGCCTTTTTTGCCACTTCATCCGCCTCCGATCAAGCATAATGCCTTGCCCATAAGCATTCCCCTCCCTGGAATAACTTAACCTACCCATTCCCCTATCTGGAATAACTGTACCTACCACAAAAGAAGTGATAAGCAGCGATCAATTTGACTGTTGTAGGCTGCCGTATCCCGCTTAAGGGCGAATTTCAAACGTTGTCCATCACAGAGACAAATGATCTGGCTCCAGCAGCGTCTAAAGGAGTATCTGTCTGCTCACTTCTAGCTCCAGTGGAGACTGATGGAAAAATGGCCGCTAACAACCTGTGATCCTTGTTCCGGGTGCGCGTGTCACCATCGAGCCTTAATGACATCATAAAGCTGCTTCAAGTGCAAGACTTGCAGGCTTATATACAGTCTATCTATCTATCTATCTATCTATCTATCTATCTATCTATCTATCTATCTATCTAATGTATGTTACTGCATAGATATATATCTAGCTATATAAATAGATAGCTATATATCAATATAGATATTTCTACAAATATCTAGCTTTACGTATAAATTTAAACTTCTATAGTTATGGTTTTGTAGGGCTGAAAACATACATACAAAATTTGTATTATTATCAGCATTATTCTTATAATTGCCATTGATGTTATTCCAGGGGCAGGTAATAAATCGCATGAGTCTTTGACCAATTTTTACCATTTTAGGTAAAAAGCTGCATTGACTGTACTTCTGCATTTTGTGGGATATGGTAGGACTGCAAGCAAATCCTGAGACAAGATATGTCAAAAACACTCCATACAGCATGCAATTTCATTTTCCAAGATAGAAACATTGGTCACGCTGAACATTGTTGAACGTTTTCGCTGCAATGCATCCTGGGACGCTTGGATCCAGGTTCTATCATTCATGCTGCGCCATTTCAACCAACCTGTGTGGCTCATATTCACTTTGGGTTGACGAGTTGCATGGTCATGGTGTAGGCCGAGCCTTTTTTGCCACTTCATCCGCCTCCGATCAAGCATAATGCCTTGCCCATAAGCATTCCCCTCCCTGGAATAACTTAACCTACCCATTCCCCTATCTGGAATAACTGTACCTACCACAAAAGAAGTGATAAGCAGCGATCAATTTGACTGTTGTAGGCTGCCGTCTCCCGCTTAAGGGCGAATTTCAAACGTTGTCCATCACAGAGACAAATGATCTGGCTCCAGCAGCGTCTATAGGAGTATCTGTCTGCTCACTTCTAGCTCCAGTGGAGACTGATGGAAAAATGGCCGCTAACAACCTGTGATCCTTGTTCCGGGTGCGCGTGTCACCATCGAGCCTTAATGACATCATAAAGCTGCTTCAAGTGCAAGACTTGCAGGCTTATATACAGTCTATCTATCTATCTATCTATCTAATGTATGTTACTGCATAGATATATATCTAGCTATATAAATAGATAGCTATATATCAATATAGATATTTCTACAAATATCTAGCTTTACGTATAAATTTAAACTTCTATAGTTATGGTTTTGTAGGGCTGAAAACATACATACAAAATTTGTATTATTATCAGCATTATTCTTATAATTGCCATTGATGTTATTCCAGGGACAGGTAATAAACCGCATGAGGCTTTGACCAATTTTTACCATTTTAGGTAAAAAGCTGCATTGACTGCACTTCTGCATTTTGTGGGATATGGTAGGACTGCAAGCAAATCCTGAGACAAGATATATCAAAAACACTCCATACAGCATGCAATTTCATTTTCCAAGATAGAAACATTGGTCACGCTGAACATTGTTGAACGTTTTCGCTGCAATGCATCCTGGGACGCTTGGATCCAGGTTCCATCATTCATGTTGCGCTATTTCAACCAACCTGTGTGGCTCATATTCACTTTGGGTTGACGATTGGCATGGTCATGGTGTAGGCCGAGCCTTTTTTGCCACTTCATCCGCCTCCGATCAAGCATAATGCCTTGCCCATAAGCATTCCCCTCCCTGGAATAACTTAACCTACCCATTCCCCTATCTGGAATAACTGTACCTACCACAAAAGAAGTGATAAGCAGCGATCAATTTGACTGTTGTAGGCTGCCGTATCCCGCTTAAGGGCGAATTTCAAACGTTGTCCATCACAGAGACAAATGATCTGGCTCCAGCAGCGTCTATAGGAGTATCTGTCTGCTCACTTCTAGCTCCAGTGGAGACTGATGGAAAAATGGCCGCTAACAACCTGTGATCCTTGTTCCGGGTGCGCGTGTCACCATCGAGCCTTAATGACATCATAAAGCTGCTTCAAGTGCAAGACTTGCAGGCTTATATACAGTCTATCTATCTATCTAATGTATGTTACTGCATAGATATATATCTAGCTATATAAATAGATAGCTATATATCAATATAGATATTTCTACAAATATCTAGCTTTACGTATAAATTTAAACTTCTATAGTTATGGTTTTGTAGGGCTGAAAACATACATACAAAATTTGTATTATTATCAGCATTATTCTTATAATTGCCATTGATGTTATTCCAGGGACAGGTAATAAACCGCATGAGGCTTTGACCAATTTTTACCATTTTAGGTAAAAAGCTGCATTGACTGCACTTCTGCATTTTGTGGGATATGGTAGGACTGCAAGCAAATCCTGAGACAAGATATATCAAAAACACTCCATACAGCATGCAATTTCATTTTCCAAGATAGAAACATTGGTCACGCTGAACATTGTTGAACGTTTTCGCTGCAATGCATCCTGGGACGCTTGGATCCAGGTTCCATCATTCATGTTGCGCTATTTCAACCAACCTGTGTGGCTCATATTCACTTTGGGTTGACGATTGGCATGGTCATGGTGTAGGCCGAGCCTTTTTTGCCACTTCATCCGCCTCCGATCAAGCATAATGCCTTGCCCATAAGCATTCCCCTCCCTGGAATAACTTAACCTACCCATTCCCCTATCTGGAATAACTGTACCTACCACAAAAGAAGTGATAAGCAGCGATCAATTTGACTGTTGTAGGCTGCCGTATCCCGCTTAAGGGCGAATTTCAAACGTTGTCCATCACAGAGACAAATGATCTGGCTCCAGCAGCGTCTATAGGAGTATCTGTCTGCTCACTTCTAGCTCCAGTGGAGACTGATGGAAAAATGGCCGCTAACAACCTGTGATCCTTGTTCCGGGTGCGCGTGTCACCATCGAGCCTTAATGACATCATAAAGCTGCTTCAAGTGCAAGACTTGCAGGCTTATATACAGTCTATCTATCTATCTATCTATCTAATGTATGTTACTGCATAGATATATATCTAGCTATATAAATAGATAGCTATATATCAATATAGATATTTCTACAAATATCTAGCTTTACGTATAAATTTAAACTTCTATAGTTATGGTTTTGTAGGGCTGAAAACATACATACAAAATTTGTATTATTATCAGCATTATTCTTATAATTGCCATTGATGTTATTCCAGGGACAGGTAATAAACCGCATGAGGCTTTGACCAATTTTTACCATTTTAGGTAAAAAGCTGCATTGACTGCACTTCTGCATTTTGTGGGATATGGTAGGACTGCAAGCAAATCCTGAGACAAGATATATCAAAAACACTCCATACAGCATGCAATTTCATTTTCCAAGATAGAAACATTGGTCACGCTGAACATTGTTGAACGTTTTCGCTGCAATGCATCCTGGGACGCTTGGATCCAGGTTCCATCATTCATGTTGCGCTATTTCAACCAACCTGTGTGGCTCATATTCACTTTGGGTTGACGATTGGCATGGTCATGGTGTAGGCCGAGCCTTTTTTGCCACTTCATCCGCCTCCGATCAAGCATAATGCCTTGCCCATAAGCATTCCCCTCCCTGGAATAACTTAACCTACCCATTCCCCTATCTGGAATAACTGTACCTACCACAAAAGAAGTGATAAGCAGCGATCAATTTGACTGTTGTAGGCTGCCGTATCCCGCTTAAGGGCGAATTTCAAACGTTGTCCATCACAGAGACAAATGATCTGGCTCCAGCAGCGTCTATAGGAGTATCTGTCTGCTCACTTCTAGCTCCAGTGGAGACTGATGGAAAAATGGCCGCTAACAACCTGTGATCCTTGTTCCGGGTGCGCGTGTCACCATCGAGCCTTAATGACATCATAAAGCTGCTTCAAGTGCAAGACTTGCAGGCTTATATACAGTCTATCTATCTATCTAATGTATGTTACTGCATAGATATATATCTAGCTATATAAATAGATAGCTATATATCAATATAGATATTTCTACAAATATCTAGCTTTACGTATAAATTTAAACTTCTATAGTTATGGTTTTGTAGGGCTGAAAACATACATACAAAATTTGTATTATTATCAGCATTATTCTTATAATTGCCATTGATGTTATTCCAGGGACAGGTAATAAACCGCATGAGGCTTTGACCAATTTTTACCATTTTAGGTAAAAAGCTGCATTGACTGCACTTCTGCATTTTGTGGGATATGGTAGGACTGCAAGCAAATCCTGAGACAAGATATATCAAAAACACTCCATACAGCATGCAATTTCATTTTCCAAGATAGAAACATTGGTCACGCTGAACATTGTTGAACGTTTTCGCTGCAATGCATCCTGGGACGCTTGGATCCAGGTTCCATCATTCATGTTGCGCTATTTCAACCAACCTGTGTGGCTCATATTCACTTTGGGTTGACGATTGGCATGGTCATGGTGTAGGCCGAGCCTTTTTTGCCACTTCATCCGCCTCCGATCAAGCATAATGCCTTGCCCATAAGCATTCCCCTCCCTGGAATAACTTAACCTACCCATTCCCCTATCTGGAATAACTGTACCTACCACAAAAGAAGTGATAAGCAGCGATCAATTTGACTGTTGTAGGCTGCCGTATCCCGCTTAAGGGCGAATTTCAAACGTTGTCCATCACAGAGACAAATGATCTGGCTCCAGCAGCGTCTATAGGAGTATCTGTCTGCTCACTTCTAGCTCCAGTGGAGACTGATGGAAAAATGGCCGCTAACAACCTGTGATCCTTGTTCCGGGTGCGCGTGTCACCATCGAGCCTTAATGACATCATAAAGCTGCTTCAAGTGCAAGACTTGCAGGCTTATATACAGTCTATCTATCTATCTATCTATCTATCTATCTATCTAATGTATGTTACTGCATAGATATATATCTAGCTATATAAATAGATAGCTATATATCAATATAGATATTTCTACAAATATCTAGCTTTACGTATAAATTTAAACTTCTATAGTTATGGTTTTGTAGGGCTGAAAACATACATACAAAATTTGTATTATTATCAGCATTATTCTTATAATTGCCATTGATGTTATTCCAGGGGCAGGTAATAAACCGCATGAGGCTTTGACCAATTTTTACCATTTTAGGTAAAAAGCTGCATTGACTGTACTTCTGCATTTTGTGGGATATGGTAGGACTGCAAGCAAATCCTGAGACAAGATATGTCAAAAACACTCCATACAGCATGCAATTTCATTTTCCAAGATAGAAACATTGGTCACGCTGAACATTGTTGAACGTTTTCGCTGCAATGCATCCTGGGACGCTTGGATCCAGGTTCTATCATTCATGCTGCGCCATTTCAACCAACCTGTGTGGCTCATATTCACTTTGGGTTGACGAGTTGCATGGTCATGGTGTAGGCCGAGCCTTTTTTGCCACTTCATCCGCCTCCGATCAAGCATAATGCCTTGCCCATAAGCATTCCCCTCCCTGGAATAACTTAACCTACCCATTCCCCTATCTGGAATAACTGTACCTACCACAAAAGAAGTGATAAGCAGCGATCAATTTGACTGTTGTAGGCTGCCGTCTCCCGCTTAAGGGCGAATTTCAAACGTTGTCCATCACAGAGACAAATGATCTGGCTCCAGCAGCGTCTATAGGAGTATCTGTCTGCTCACTTCTAGCTCCAGTGGAGACTGATGGAAAAATGGCCGCTAACAACCTGTGATCCTTGTTCCGGGTGCGCGTGTCACCATCGAGCCTTAATGACATCATAAAGCTGCTTCAAGTGCAAGACTTGCAGGCTTATATACAGTCTATCTATCTATCTATCTATCTATCTAATGTATGTTACTGCATAGATATATATCTAGCTATATAAATAGATAGCTATATATCAATATAGATATTTCTACAAATATCTAGCTTTACGTATAAATTTAAACTTCTATAGTTATGGTTTTGTAGGGCTGAAAACATACATACAAAATTTGTATTATTATCAGCATTATTCTTATAATTGCCATTGATGTTATTCCAGGGACAGGTAATAAACCGCATGAGGCTTTGACCAATTTTTACCATTTTAGGTAAAAAGCTGCATTGACTGCACTTCTGCATTTTGTGGGATATGGTAGGACTGCAAGCAAATCCTGAGACAAGATATATCAAAAACACTCCATACAGCATGCAATTTCATTTTCCAAGATAGAAACATTGGTCACGCTGAACATTGTTGAACGTTTTCGCTGCAATGCATCCTGGGACGCTTGGATCCAGGTTCCATCATTCATGTTGCGCTATTTCAACCAACCTGTGTGGCTCATATTCACTTTGGGTTGACGATTGGCATGGTCATGGTGTAGGCCGAGCCTTTTTTGCCACTTCATCCGCCTCCGATCAAGCATAATGCCTTGCCCATAAGCATTCCCCTCCCTGGAATAACTTAACCTACCCATTCCCCTATCTGGAATAACTGTACCTACCACAAAAGAAGTGATAAGCAGCGATCAATTTGACTGTTGTAGGCTGCCGTATCCCGCTTAAGGGCGAATTTCAAACGTTGTCCATCACAGAGACAAATGATCTGGCTCCAGCAGCGTCTAAAGGAGTATCTGTCTGCTCACTTCTAGCTCCAGTGGAGACTGATGGAAAAATGGCCGCTAACAACCTGTGATCCTTGTTCCGGGTGCGCGTGTCACCATCGAGCCTTAATGACATCATAAAGCTGCTTCAAGTGCAAGACTTGCAGGCTTATATACAGTCTATCTATCTATCTATCTATCTATCTATCTATCTAATGTATGTTACTGCATAGATATATATCTAGCTATATAAATAGATAGCTATATATCAATATAGATATTTCTACAAATATCTAGCTTTACGTATAAATTTAAACTTCTATAGTTATGGTTTTGTAGGGCTGAAAACATACATACAAAATTTGTATTATTATCAGCATTATTCTTATAATTGCCATTGATGTTATTCCAGGGGCAGGTAATAAATCGCATGAGTCTTTGACCAATTTTTACCATTTTAGGTAAAAAGCTGCATTGACTGTACTTCTGCATTTTGTGGGATATGGTAGGACTGCAAGCAAATCCTGAGACAAGATATGTCAAAAACACTCCATACAGCATGCAATTTCATTTTCCAAGATAGAAACATTGGTCACGCTGAACATTGTTGAACGTTTTCGCTGCAATGCATCCTGGGACGCTTGGATCCAGGTTCTATCATTCATGCTGCGCCATTTCAACCAACCTGTGTGGCTCATATTCACTTTGGGTTGACGAGTTGCATGGTCATGGTGTAGGCCGAGCCTTTTTTGCCACTTCATCCGCCTCCGATCAAGCATAATGCCTTGCCCATAAGCATTCCCCTCCCTGGAATAACTTAACCTACCCATTCCCCTATCTGGAATAACTGTACCTACCACAAAAGAAGTGATAAGCAGCGATCAATTTGACTGTTGTAGGCTGCCGTCTCCCGCTTAAGGGCGAATTTCAAACGTTGTCCATCACAGAGACAAATGATCTGGCTCCAGCAGCGTCTATAGGAGTATCTGTCTGCTCACTTCTAGCTCCAGTGGAGACTGATGGAAAAATGGCCGCTAACAACCTGTGATCCTTGTTCCGGGTGCGCGTGTCACCATCGAGCCTTAATGACATCATAAAGCTGCTTCAAGTGCAAGACTTGCAGGCTTATATACAGTCTATCTATCTATCTATCTATCTATCTAATGTATGTTACTGCATAGATATATATCTAGCTATATAAATAGATAGCTATATATCAATATAGATATTTCTACAAATATCTAGCTTTACGTATAAATTTAAACTTCTATAGTTATGGTTTTGTAGGGCTGAAAACATACATACAAAATTTGTATTATTATCAGCATTATTCTTATAATTGCCATTGATGTTATTCCAGGGACAGGTAATAAACCGCATGAGGCTTTGACCAATTTTTACCATTTTAGGTAAAAAGCTGCATTGACTGCACTTCTGCATTTTGTGGGATATGGTAGGACTGCAAGCAAATCCTGAGACAAGATATATCAAAAACACTCCATACAGCATGCAATTTCATTTTCCAAGATAGAAACATTGGTCACGCTGAACATTGTTGAACGTTTTCGCTGCAATGCATCCTGAGACGCTTGGATCCAGGTTCCATCATTCATGTTGCGCTATTTCAACCAACCTGTGTGGCTCATATTCACTTTGGGTTGACGATTGGCATGGTCATGGTGTAGGCCGAGCCTTTTTTGCCACTTCATCCGCCTCCGATCAAGCATAATGCCTTGCCCATAAGCATTCCCCTCCCTGGAATAACTTAACCTACCCATTCCCCTATCTGGAATAACTGTACCTACCACAAAAGAAGTGATAAGCAGCGATCAATTTGACTGTTGTAGGCTGCCGTATCCCGCTTAAGGGCGAATTTCAAACGTTGTCCATCACAGAGACAAATGATCTGGCTCCAGCAGCGTCTATAGGAGTATCTGTCTGCTCACTTCTAGCTCCAGTGGAGACTGATGGAAAAATGGCCGCTAACAACCTGTGATCCTTGTTCCGGGTGCGCGTGTCACCATCGAGCCTTAATGACATCATAAAGCTGCTTCAAGTGCAAGACTTGCAGGCTTATATACAGTCTATCTATCTATCTAATGTATGTTACTGCATAGATATATATCTAGCTATATAAATAGATAGCTATATATCAATATAGATATTTCTACAAATATCTAGCTTTACGTATAAATTTAAACTTCTATAGTTATGGTTTTGTAGGGCTGAAAACATACATACAAAATTTGTATTATTATCAGCATTATTCTTATAATTGCCATTGATGTTATTCCAGGGACAGGTAATAAACCGCATGAGGCTTTGACCAATTTTTACCATTTTAGGTAAAAAGCTGCATTGACTGCACTTCTGCATTTTGTGGGATATGGTAGGACTGCAAGCAAATCCTGAGACAAGATATATCAAAAACACTCCATACAGCATGCAATTTCATTTTCCAAGATAGAAACATTGGTCACGCTGAACATTGTTGAACGTTTTCGCTGCAATGCATCCTGGGACGCTTGGATCCAGGTTCCATCATTCATGTTGCGCTATTTCAACCAACCTGTGTGGCTCATATTCACTTTGGGTTGACGATTGGCATGGTCATGGTGTAGGCCGAGCCTTTTTTGCCACTTCATCCGCCTCCGATCAAGCATAATGCCTTGCCCATAAGCATTCCCCTCCCTGGAATAACTTAACCTACCCATTCCCCTATCTGGAATAACTGTACCTACCACAAAAGAAGTGATAAGCAGCGATCAATTTGACTGTTGTAGGCTGCCGTATCCCGCTTAAGGGCGAATTTCAAACGTTGTCCATCACAGAGACAAATGATCTGGCTCCAGCAGCGTCTATAGGAGTATCTGTCTGCTCACTTCTAGCTCCAGTGGAGACTGATGGAAAAATGGCCGCTAACAACCTGTGATCCTTGTTCCGGGTGCGCGTGTCACCATCGAGCCTTAATGACATCATAAAGCTGCTTCAAGTGCAAGACTTGCAGGCTTATATACAGTCTATCTATCTATCTATCTATCTAATGTATGTTACTGCATAGATATATATCTAGCTATATAAATAGATAGCTATATATCAATATAGATATTTCTACAAATATCTAGCTTTACGTATAAATTTAAACTTCTATAGTTATGGTTTTGTAGGGCTGAAAACATACATACAAAATTTGTATTATTATCAGCATTATTCTTATAATTGCCATTGATGTTATTCCAGGGGCAGGTAATAAACCGCATGAGGCTTTGACCAATTTTTACCATTTTAGGTAAAAAGCTGCATTGACTGCACTTCTGCATTTTGTGGGATATGGTAGGACTGCAAGCAAATCCTGAGACAAGATATATCAAAAACACTCCATACAGCATGCAATTTCATTTTCCAAGATAGAAACATTGGTCACGCTGAACATTGTTGAACGTTTTCGCTGCAATGCATCCTGGGACGCTTGGATCCAGGTTCCATCATTCATGTTGCGCTATTTCAACCAACCTGTGTGGCTCATATTCACTTTGGGTTGACGATTGGCATGGTCATGGTGTAGGCCGAGCCTTTTTTGCCACTTCATCCGCCTCCGATCAAGCATAATGCCTTGCCCATAAGCATTCCCCTCCCTGGAATAACTTAACCTACCCATTCCCCTATCTGGAATAACTGTACCTACCACAAAAGAAGTGATAAGCAGCGATCAATTTGACTGTTGTAGGCTGCCGTATCCCGCTTAAGGGCGAATTTCAAACGTTGTCCATCACAGAGACAAATGATCTGGCTCCAGCAGCGTCTATAGGAGTATCTGTCTGCTCACTTCTAGCTCCAGTGGAGACTGATGGAAAAATGGCCGCTAACAACCTGTGATCCTTGTTCCGGGTGCGCGTGTCACCATCGAGCCTTAATGACATCATAAAGCTGCTTCAAGTGCAAGACTTGCAGGCTTATATACAGTCTATCTATCTATCTATCTATCTATCTAATGTATGTTACTGCATAGATATATATCTAGCTATATAAATAGATAGCTATATATCAATATAGATATTTCTACAAATATCTAGCTTTACGTATAAATTTAAACTTCTATAGTTATGGTTTTGTAGGGCTGAAAACCTACATACAAAATTTGTATTATTATCAGCATTATTCTTATAATTGCCATTGATGTTATTCCAGGGGCAGGTAATAAACCGCATGAGTCTTTGACCAATTTTTACCATTTTAGGTAAAAAGCTGCATTGACTGTACTTCTGCATTTTGTGGGATATGGTAGGACTGCAAGCAAATCCTGAGACAAGATATGTCAAAAACACTCCATACAGCATGCAATTTCATTTTCCAAGATAGAAACATTGGTCACGCTGAACATTGTTGAACGTTTTCGCTGCAATGCATCCTGGGACGCTTGGATCCAGGTTCTATCATTCATGCTGCGCCATTTCAACCAACCTGTGTGGCTCATATTCACTTTGGGTTGACGAGTTGCATGGTCATGGTGTAGGCCGAGCCTTTTTTGCCACTTCATCCGCCTCCGATCAAGCATAATGCCTTGCCCATAAGCATTCCCCTCCCTGGAATAACTTAACCTACCCATTCCCCTATCTGGAATAACTGTACCTACCACAAAAGAAGTGATAAGCAGCGATCAATTTGACTGTTGTAGGCTGCCGTCTCCCGCTTAAGGGCGAATTTCAAACGTTGTCCATCACAGAGACAAATGATCTGGCTCCAGCAGCGTCTATAGGAGTATCTGTCTGCTCACTTCTAGCTCCAGTGGAGACTGATGGAAAAATGGCCGCTAACAACCTGTGATCCTTGTTCCGGGTGCGCGTGTCACCATCGAGCCTTAATGACATCATAAAGCTGCTTCAAGTGCAAGACTTGCAGGCTTATATACAGTCTATCTATCTATCTATCTATCTATCTATCTAATGTATGTTACTGCATAGATATATATCTAGCTATATAAATAGATAGCTATATATCAATATAGATATTTCTACAAATATCTAGCTTTACGTATAAATTTAAACTTCTATAGTTATGGTTTTGTAGGGCTGAAAACATACATACAAAATTTGTATTATTATCAGCATTATTCTTATAATTGCCATTGATGTTATTCCAGGGACAGGTAATAAACCGCATGAGGCTTTGACCAATTTTTACCATTTTAGGTAAAAAGCTGCATTGACTGCACTTCTGCATTTTGTGGGATATGGTAGGACTGCAAGCAAATCCTGAGACAAGATATATCAAAAACACTCCATACAGCATGCAATTTCATTTTCCAAGATAGAAACATTGGTCACGCTGAACATTGTTGAACGTTTTCGCTGCAATGCATCCTGGGACGCTTGGATCCAGGTTCCATCATTCATGTTGCGCTATTTCAACCAACCTGTGTGGCTCATATTCACTTTGGGTTGACGATTGGCATGGTCATGGTGTAGGCCGAGCCTTTTTTGCCACTTCATCCGCCTCCGATCAAGCATAATGCCTTGCCCATAAGCATTCCCCTCCCTGGAATAACTTAACCTACCCATTCCCCTATCTGGAATAACTGTACCTACCACAAAAGAAGTGATAAGCAGCGATCAATTTGACTGTTGTAGGCTGCCGTATCCCGCTTAAGGGCGAATTTCAAACGTTGTCCATCACAGAGACAAATGATCTGGCTCCAGCAGCGTCTATAGGAGTATCTGTCTGCTCACTTCTAGCTCCAGTGGAGACTGATGGAAAAATGGCCGCTAA
>NW_027102364.1:0-46506 GCF_035609145.1 Eleutherodactylus coqui
TAAAGGAAAGCAACCTACTCACGGCCTTAAAAGTCAACGGGACCTGGATTCCCAGCCGGTCACCCATACTGGTACTTGCCAGGCCTCAAGCTGGCTGGCGGCCGCGATCTGACGAGAGCAGGCACATTCAGCTTAGAATGCCCGTTGACAGCTCCTCCTCCTTTCCTATGGGCTTTCTGCAGTGCGAACGCACTTCCGAAAAGGAAAGAAACCTACTCACGGCCTTAAAAGTCAACGGGACCTGGGATTCCCAGCCGGTCACCCATACTGGTACTTGCCAGGCCTCAAGCTGGCTGGCGGCCGCGATCTGACGAGAGCAGGCACATTCAGCTTAGAATGCCCGTTGACAGCTCCGCCTCCTTTCCTATGGGCTTTCTGCAGTGCGAACGCACCTCCGAAAAGGAAAGAAAACCTACTCACGGCCTTAAAAGTCAACGGGACCTGGGATTCCCAGCCGGTCACCCATACTGGTACTTGCCAGGCCTCAAGCTGGCTGGCGGCCGCAATCTGACGAGAGCAGGCACATTCAGCTTAGAATGCCCGTTGACAGCTCCTCCTCCTTTCCTATGGGCTTTCTGCAGTGCGAACGCACCTCCGAAAAGGAAAGAAACCTACTCACGGCCTTAAAAGTCAACGGGACCTGGGATTCCCAGCCGGTCACCCATACTGGTACTTGCCAGGCCTCAAGCTGGCTGGCGGCCGCGATCTGACGAGAGCAGGCACATTCAGCTTAGAATGCCCGTTGACAGCTCCTCCTCCTTTCCTATGGGCTTTCTGCAGTGCGAACGCACCTCCGAAAAGGAAAGCAACCTACTCACGGCCTTAAAAGTCAACGGGACCTGGGATTCCCAGCCGGTCACCCATACTGGTACTTGCCAGGCCTCAAGCTGGCTGGCGGCCGCGATCTGACGAGAGCAGGCACATTCAGCTTAGAATGCCCGTTGACAGCTCCTCCTCCTCCTTTCCTATGGGCTTTCTGCAGTGCGAACGCACCTCCGAAAAGGAAAGAAACCTACTCACGGCCTTAAAGTCAACGGGACCTGGGATTCCCAGCCGGTCACCCATACTGGTACTTGCCAGGCCTCAAGCTGGCTGGCGGCCGCGATCTGACGAGAGCAGGCACATTCAGCTTAGAATTCCCGTTGACAGCTCCTCCTCCTTTCCTATGGGCTTTCTGCAGTGCGAACGCACCTCCGAAAAGGAAAGAAACCTACTCACGGCCTTAAAAGTCAACGGGACCTGGATTCCCAGCCGGTCACCCATACTGGTACTTGCCAGGCCTCAAGCTGGCTGGCGGCCGCGATCTGACGAGAGCAGGCACATTCAGCTTAGAATGCCCGTTGACAGCTCCTCCTCCTTTCCTATGGGCTTTCTGCAGTGCGAACGCACCTCCGAAAAGGAAAGAAACCTACTCACGGCCTTAAAAGTCAACGGGACCTGGGATTCCCAGCCGGTCACCCATACTGGTACTTGCCAGGCCTCAAGCTGGCTGGCGGCCGCGATCTGATGAGAGCAGGCACATTCAGCTTAGAATGCCCGTTGACAGCTCCTCCTCCTTTCCTATGGGCTTTCTACAGTGTGAACGCACCTCCGAAAAGGAAAGCAACCTACTCACGGCCTTAAAAGTCAACGGGACCTGGGATTCCCAGCCAGTCACCCATACTGGTACTTGCCAGGCCTCAAGCTGGCTGGCGGCCGCGATCTGACGAGAGCAGGCACATCAGCTTAGAATGCCCGTTGACAGCTCCTCCTCCTTTCCTATGGGCTTTCTGCAGTGCGAACGCACCTCCGAAAAGGAAAGAAACCTACTCACGGCCTTAAAAGTCAACGGGACCTGGGATTCCAGCCGGTCACCCATACTGGTACTTGCCAGGCCTCAAGCTGGCTGGCGGCCGCGATCTGACAAGAGCAGGCACATTCAGCTTAGAATGCCCGTTGACAGCTCCTCCTCCTTTCCTATGGGCTTTCTGCAGTGCGAACGCACCTCCGAAAAGGAAAGCAACCTACTCACGGCCTTAAAAGTCAACGGGACCTGGGATTCCCAGCCGGTCACCCATACTGGTACTTGCCAGGCCTCAAGCTGGCTGACGGCCGCGATCTGACGAGAGCAGGCACATTCAGCTTAGAATTCCCGTTGACAGCTCCTCCTCCTTTCCTATGGGCTTTCTGCAGTGCGAACGCACCTCCGAAAAGGAAAGAACCTACTCACGGCCTTAAAAGTCAACGGGACCTGGATTCCCAGCCGGTCACCCATACTGGTACTTGCCAGGCCTCAAGCTGGCTGACGGCCGCGATCTGACGAGAGCAGGCACATTCAGCTTAGAATGCCGTTGACAGCTCCTCCTCCTTTCCTATGGGCTTTCTGCAGTGCGAACGCACCTCCGAAAAGGAAAGAAACCTACTCACGGCCTTAAAAGTCAACGGGACCTGGGATTCCCAGCCGGTCACCCATACTGGTACTTGCCAGGCCTCAAGCTGGCTGACGGCCGCGATCTGACGAGAGCAGGCACATTCAGCTTAGAATGCCCGTTGACAGCTCCTCCTCCTTTCCTATGGGCTTTCTGCAGTGCGAACGCACCTCCGAAAAGGAAAGCAACCTACTCACGGCCTTAAAAGTCAACGGGACCTGGGATTCCCAGCCGGTCACCCATACTGGTACTTGCCAGCCTCAAGCTGGCTGGCGGCCGCGATCTGACGAGAGCAGGCACATTCAGCTTAGAATGCCCGTTGACAGCTCCTCCTCCTTTCCTATGGGCTTTCTGCAGTGCGAACGCACCTCCGAAAAGGAAAGCACCTACTCACGGCCTTAAAAGTCAACGGGACCTGGATTCCCAGCCGGTCACCCATACTGGTACTTGCCAGGCCTCAAGCTGGCTGGCGGCCGCGATCTGACGAGAGCAGGCACATTCAGCTTAGAATGCCCGTTGACAGCTCCTCCTCCTTTCCTATGGGCTTTCTGCAGTGCGAACGCACCTCCGAAAAGGAAAGAAATCTACTCACGGCCTTAAAAGTCAACGGGACCTGGGATTCCCAGCCGGTCACCCATACTGGTACTTGCCAGGCCTCAAGCTGGCTGGCGGCCGCGATCTGACGAGAGCAGGCACATTCAGCTTAGAATGCCCGTTGACAGCTCCTCCTCCTTTCCTATGGGCTTTCTGCAGTGCGAACGCACCTCCGAAAAGGAAGAAACCTACTCACGGCCTTAAAAGTCAACGGGACCTGGGATTCCCAGCCGGTCACCCATACTGGTACTTGCCAGGCCCTCAAGCTGGCTGGCGGCCGCGATCTGACGAGAGCAGGCACATTCAGCTTAGAATGCCCGTTGACAGCTCCTCCTCCTTTTCCTATGGGCTTTCTGCAGTGCGAACGCACCTCCGAAAAGGAAAGCAACCTACTCACGGCCTTAAAAGTCAACGGGACCTGGGATTCCCAGCCGGTCACCCATACTGGTACTTGCCAGCCTCAAGCTGGTTGGCGGCCGCGATCTGACGAGAGCAGGCACATTCAGCTTAGAATGCCCGTTGACAGCTCCTCCTCCTTTCCTATGGGCTTTCTGCAGTGCGAACGCACCTCCGAAACGGAAAGAAACCTACTCACGGCCTTAAAAGTCAACGGGACCTGGGATTCCCAGCCGGTCACCATACTGGTACTTGCCAGGCCTCAAGCTGGCTGGCGGCCGCGATCTGACGAGAGCAGGCACATTCAGCTTAGAATGCCCGTTGACAGCTCCTCCTCCTTTCCTATGGGCTTTCTGCAGTGCGAACGCACCTCCGAAAAGGAAAGAAACCTACTCACGGCCTTAAAAGTCAACGGGACCTGGGATTCCCAGCCGGTCACCCATACTGGTACTTGCCAGGCCTCAAGCTGGCTGGCGGCCGCGATCTGACGAGAGCAGGCACATTCAGCTTAGAATGCCCGTTGACAGCTCCTCCTCCTTTCCTATGGGCTTTCTGCAGTGCGAACGCACCTCCAAAAAGGAAAGAAACCTACTCACGGCCTTAAAAGTCAACGGGACCTGGGATTCCCAGCCGTCACCCATACTGGTACTTGCCAGGCCTCAAGCTGGCTGGCGGCCGCGATCTGACGAGAGCAGGCACATTCAGCTTAGAATGCCCGTTGACAGCTCCTCCTCCTTTCCTATGGGCTTTCTGCAGTGCGAACGCACCTCCGAAAAGGAAAGCAACCTACTCACGGCCTTAAATGTCAACGGGACTGGGATTCCCAGCCGGTCACCCATACTGGTACTTGCCAGGCCTCAAGCTGGCTGGCGGCCGCGATCTGACGAGAGCAGGCACATTCAGCTTAGAATGCCCGTTGACAGCTCCTCCTCCTTTCCTATGGGCTTTCTGCAGTGCGAACGCACTTCCGAAAAGGAAAGCAACCTACTCACGGCCTTAAAAGTCAACGGGACCTGGGATTCCCAGCCGGTCACCCATACTGGTACTTGCCAGGCCTCAAGCTGGCTGGCGGCCGCTATCTGACGAGAGCAGGCACATTCAGCTTAGAATGCCCGTTGACAGCTCCTCCTCCTTTCCTATGGGCTTTCTGCAGTGCGAACGCACCTCCGAAAAGGAAAGAAACCTACTCACGGCCTTAAAAGTCAACGGGACCTGGATTCCCAGCCGGTCACCCAAACTGGTACTTGCCAGGCCTCAAGCTGGCTGGCGGCCGCGATCTGACGAGAGCAGGCACATTCAGCTTAGAATGCCCGTTGACAGCTCCTCCTCCTTTCCTATGGGCTTTCTGCAGTGCGAACGCACCTCCGAAAAGGAAAGAAACCTACTCACGGCCTTAAAAGTCAACGGGACCTGGGATTCCCAGCCGGTCACCCATACTGGTACTTGCCAGGCCTCAAGCTGGCAGGCGGCCGCGATCTGACGAGAGCAGGCACATTCAGCTTAGAATGCCCGTTGACAGCTCCTCCTCCTTTCTATGGGCTTTCTGCAGTGCGAACGCACCTCCGAAAAGGAAAGCAACCTACTCACGGCCTTAAAAGTCAACGGGACCTGGGATTCCCAGCCGGTCACCCATACTGGTACTTGCCAGGCCTCAAGCTGGCTGGCGGCCGCGATCTGACGAGAGCAGGCACATTCAGCTTAGAATGCCCGTTGACAGCTCCTCCTCCTTTCCTATGGGCTTTCTGCAGTGCGAACGCACCTCCGAAAAGGAAAGCAACCTACTCACGGCCTTAAAAGTCAACGGGACCTGGGATTCCCAGCCGGTCACCCATACCGGTACTTGCCAGGCCTCAAGCTGGTTGGCGGCCGCGATCTGACGAGAGCAGGCACATTCAGCTTAGAATGCCCGTTGACAGCTCCTCCTCCTTTCCTATGGGCTTTCTGCAGTGCGAACGCACCTCCGAAACGGAAAGAAACCTACTCACGGCCTTAAAAGTCAACGGGACCTGGGATTCCCAGCCGGTCACCCATACTGGTACTTGCCAGGCCTCAAGCTGGCTGGCGGCCGCGATCTGACGAGAGCAGGCACATTCAGCTTAGAATGCCCGTTGACAGCTCCTCCTCCTTTCCTATGGGCTTTCTGCAGTGCGAACGCACCTCCGAAAAGGAAAGAAACCTACTCACGGCCTTAAAAGTCAACGGGACCTGGGATTCCCAGCCGGTCACCCATACTGGTACTTGCCAGGCCTCAAGCTGGCTGGCGGCCGCGATCTGACGAGAGCAGGCACATTCAGCTTAGAATGCCCGTTGACAGCTCCTCCTCCTTTCCTATGGGCTTTCTGCAGTGCGAACGCACCTCCAAAAAGGAAAGAAACCTACTCACGGCCTTAAAAGTCAACGGGACCTGGGATTCCCAGCCGGTCACCCATACTGGTACTTGCCAGGCCTCAAGCTGGCTGGCGGCCGCGATCTGACGAGAGCAGGCACATTCAGCTTAGAATGCCCGTTGACAGCTCCTCCTCCTTTCCTATGGGCTTTCTGCAGTGCGAACGCACCTCCGAAAAGGAAAGCAACCTACTCACGGCCTTAAAAGTCAACGGGACCTGGGATTCCCAGCCGGTCACCCATACTGGTACTTGCCAGGCCTCAAGCTGGCTGGCGGCCGCGATCTGACGAGAGCAGGCACATTCAGCTTAGAATGCCCGTTGACAGCTCCTCCTCCTTTCCTATGGGCTTTCTGCAGTGCGAACGCACCTCCGAAAAGGAAAGAAACCTACTCACGGCCTTAAAAGTCAACGGGACCTGGGATTCCCAGCCGGTCACCCATACTGGTACTTGCCAGGCCTCAAGCTGGCTGGCGGCCGCGATCTGACGAGAGCAGGCACATTCAGCTTAGAATGCCCGTTGACAGCTCCTCCTCCTTTCCTATGGGCTTTCTGCAGTGCGAACGCACTTCCGAAAAGGAAAGAAACCTACTCACGGCCTTAAAAGTCAACGGGACCTGGGATTCCCAGCCGGTCACCCATACTGGTACTTGCCAGGCCTCAAGCTGGCTGGCGGCCGCGATCTGACGAGAGCAGGCACATTCAGCTTAGAATGCCCGTTGACAGCTCCTCCTCCTTTCCTATGGGCTTTCTGCAGTGTGAACGCACCTCCGAAAAGGAAAGACACCTACTCACGGCCTTAAAAGTCAACGGGACCTGGGATGCCCAGCCGGTCACCCATACTGGTACTTGCCAGGCCTCAAGCTGGCTGGCGGCCGCGATCTGACGAGAGCAGGCACATTCAGCTTAGAATGCCCGTTGACAGCTCCTCCTCCTTTCCTATGGGCTTTCTGCAGTGCGAACGCACCTCCGAAAAGGAAAGCAACCTACTCACGGCCTTAAAAGTCAACGGGACCTGGGATTCCCAGCCGGTCACCCATACTGGTACTTGCCAGGCCTCAAGCTGGCTGGCGGCCGCGATCTGACGAGAGCAGGCACATTCAGCTTAGAATGCCCGTTGACAGCTCCTCCTCCTTTCCTATGGGCTTTCTGCAGTGCGAACGCACCTCCGAAAAGGAAAGAAACCTACTCACGGCCTTAAAAGTCAACGGGACCTGGGATTCCCAGCCGGTCACCCATACTGGTACTTGCCAGGCCTCAAGCTGGCTGGCGGCCGCGATCTGACGAGAGCAGGCACATTCAGCTTAGAATGCCCGTTGACAGCTCCTCCTCCTTTCCTATGGGCTTTCTGCAGTGCGAACGCACCTCCGAAAAGGAAAGCAACCTACTCACGGCCTTAAATGTCAACGGGACCTGGGATTCCCAGCCGGTCACCCATACTGGTACTTGCCAGGCCTCAAGCTGGCTGGCGGCCGCGATCTGACGAGAGCAGGCACATTCAGCTTAGAATGCCCGTTGACAGCTCCTCCTCCTTTCCTATGGGCTTTCTGCAGTGCGAACGCACTTCCGAAAAGGAAAGCAACCTACTCACGGCCTTAAAAGTCAACGGGACCTGGGATTCCCAGCCGGTCACCCATACTGGTACTTGCCAGGCCTCAAGCTGGCTGGCGGCCGCTATCTGACGAGAGCAGGCACATTCAGCTTAGAATGCCCGTTGACAGCTCCTCCTCCTTTCCTATGGGCTTTCTGCAGTGCGAACGCACCTCCGAAAAGGAAAGAAACCTACTCACGGCCTTAAAAGTCAACGGGACCTGGGATTCCCAGCCGGTCACCCAAACTGGTACTTGCCAGGCCTCAAGCTGGCTGGCGGCCGCGATCTGACGAGAGCAGGCACATTCAGCTTAGAATGCCCGTTGACAGCTCCTCCTCCTTTCCTATGGGCTTTCTGCAGTGCGAACGCACCTCCGAAAAGGAAAGAAACCTACTCACGGCCTTAAAAGTCAACGGGACCTGGGATTCCCAGCCGGTCACCCATACTGGTACTTGCCAGGCCTCAAGCTGGCAGGCGGCCGCGATCTGACGAGAGCAGGCACATTCAGCTTAGAATGCCCGTTGACAGCTCCTCCTCCTTTTCTATGGGCTTTCTGCAGTGCGAACGCACCTCCGAAAAGGAAAGCAACCTACTCACGGCCTTAAAAGTCAACGGGACCTGGGATTCCCAGCCGGTCACCCATACTGGTACTTGCCAGGCCTCAAGCTGGCTGGCGGCCGCGATCTGACGAGAGCAGGCACATTCAGCTTAGAATGCCCGTTGACAGCTCCTCCTCCTTTCCTATGGGCTTTCTGCAGTGCGAACGCACCTCCGAAAAGGAAAGCAACCTACTCACGGCCTTAAAAGTCAACGGGACCTGGGATTCCCAGCCGGTCACCCATACTGGTACTTGCCAGGCCTCAAGCTGGTTGGCGGCCGCGATCTGACGAGAGCAGGCACATTCAGCTTAGAATGCCCGTTGACAGCTCCTCCTCCTTTCCTATGGGCTTTCTGCAGTGCGAACGCACCTCCGAAACGGAAAGAAACCTACTCACGGCCTTAAAAGTCAACGGGACCTGGGATTCCCAGCCGGTCACCCATACTGGTACTTGCCAGGCCTCAAGCTGGCTGGCGGCCGCGATCTGACGAGAGCAGGCACATTCAGCTTAGAATGCCCGTTGACAGCTCCTCCTCCTTTCCTATGGGCTTTCTGCAGTGCGAACGCACCTCCGAAAAGGAAAGAAACCTACTCACGGCCTTAAAAGTCAACGGGACCTGGGATTCCCAGCCGGTCACCCATACTGGTACTTGCCAGGCCTCAAGCTGGCTGGCGGCCGCGATCTGACGAGAGCAGGCACATTCAGCTTAGAATGCCCGTTGACAGCTCCTCCTCCTTTCCTATGGGCTTTCTGCAGTGCGAACGCACCTCCAAAAAGGAAAGAAACCTACTCACGGCCTTAAAAGTCAACGGGACCTGGGATTCCCAGCCGGTCACCCATACTGGTACTTGCCAGGCCTCAAGCTGGCTGGCGGCCGCGATCTGACGAGAGCAGGCACATTCAGCTTAGAATGCCCGTTGACAGCTCCTCCTCCTTTCCTATGGGCTTTCTGCAGTGCGAACGCACCTCCGAAAAGGAAAGCAACCTACTCACGGCCTTAAAAGTCAACGGGACCTGGGATTCCCAGCCGGTCACCCATACTGGTACTTGCCAGGCCTCAAGCTGGGTGGCGGCCGCGATCTGACGAGAGCAGGCACATTCAGCTTAGAATGCCCGTTGACAGCTCCTCCTCCTTTCCTATGGGCTTTCTGCAGTGCGAACGCACCTCCAAAAAGGAAAGAAACCTACTCACGGCCTTAAAAGTCAACGGGACCTGGGATTCCCAGCTGGTCACCCATACTGGTACTTGCCAGGCCTCAAGCTGGCTGGCGGCCGCGATCTGACGAGAGCAGGCACATTCAGCTTAGAATGCCCGTTGACAGCTCCTCCTCCTTTCCTATGGGCTTTCTGCAGTGCGAACGCACCTCCGAAAAGGAAAGAAACCTACTCACGGCCTTAAAAGTCAACGGGACCTGGGATTCCCAGCCGGTCACCCATACTGGTACTTGCCAGGCCTCAAGCTGGCTGGCGGCCGCGATCTGACGAGAGCAGGCACATTCAGCTTAGAATGCCCGTTGACAGCTCCTCCTCCTTTCCTATGGGCTTTCTGCAGTGCGAACGCACTTCCGAAAAGGAAAGAAACCTACTCACGGCCTTAAAAGTCAACGGGACCTGGGATTCCCAGCCGGTCACCCATACTGGTACTTGCCAGGCCTCAAGCTGGCTGGCGGCCGCGATCTGACGAGAGCAGGCACATTCAGCTTAGAATGCCCGTTGACAGCTCCTCCTCCTTTCCTATGGGCTTTCTGCAGTGTGAACGCACCTCCGAAAAGGAAAGACACCTACTCACGGCCTTAAAAGTCAACGGGACCTGGGATGCCCAGCCGGTCACCCATACTGGTACTTGCCAGGCCTCAAGCTGGCTGGCGGCCGCGATCTGACGAGAGCAGGCACATTCAGCTTAGAATGCCCGTTGACAGCTCCTCCTCCTTTCCTATGGGCTTTCTGCAGTGCGAACGCACCTCCGAAAAGGAAAGCAACCTACTCACGGCCTTAAAAGTCAACGGGACCTGGGATTCCCAGCCGGTCACCCATACTGGTACTTGCCAGGCCTCAAGCTGGCTGGCGGCCGCGATCTGACGAGAGCAGGCACATTCAGCTTAGAATGCCCGTTGACAGCTCCGCCTCCTTTCCTATGGGCTTTCTGCAGTGCGAACGCACCTCCGAAAAGGAAAGAAACCTACTCACGGCCTTAAAAGTCAACGGGACCTGGGATTCCCAGCCGGTCACCCATACTGGTACTTGCCAGGCCTCAAGCTGGCTGGCGGCCGCGATCTGACGAGAGCAGGCACATTCAGCTTAGAATGCCCGTTGACAGCTCCTCCTCCTTTCCTATGGGCTTTCTGCAGTGCGAACGCACCTCCGAAAAGGAAAGAAACCTACTCACGGCCTTAAAAGTCAACGGGACCTGGGATTCCCAGCCGGTCACCCATACTGGTACTTGCCAGGCCTCAAGCTGGCTGGCGGCCGTGATCTGACGAGAGCAGGCACATTCAGCTTAGAATGCCCGTTGACAGCTCCTCCTCCTTTCCTATGGGCTTTCTGCAGTGCGAACGCACCTCCGAAAAGGAAAGCAACCTACTCACGGCCTTAAAAGTCAACGGGACCTGGGATTCCCAGCCGGTCACCCATACTGGTACTTGCCAGGCCTCAAGCTGGCTGGCGGGTGCGATCTGACGAGAGCAGGCACATTCAGCTTAGAATGCCCGTTGACAGCTCCACCTCCTTTGCTATGGGCTTTCTGCAGTGCGAACGCACCTCCGAAACGGAAAGGAACCTACTCACGGCCTTAAAAGTCAACGGGACCTGGGATTCCCAGCCGGTCACCCATACTGGTACTTGCCAGGCCTCAAGCTGCCTGGCGGCCGCGATCTGACGAGAGCAGGCACATTCAGCTTAGAATGCCCGTTGACAGCTCCTCCTCCTTTCCTATGGGCTTTCTGCAGTGCGAACGCACCTCCGAAAAGGAAAGAAACCTATTCACGGCCTTAAAAGTCAACGGGACCTGGGATTCCCAGCCGGTCACCCATACTGGTACTTGCCAGGCCTCAAGCTGGCTGGCGGCCGCGATCTGACGAGAGCAGGCACATTCAGCTTAGAATGCCCGTTGACAGCTTCTCCTCCTTTCCTATGGGCTTTCTGCAGTGCGAACGCACCTCCGAAAAGGAAAGAAACCTACTCACGGCCTTAAAAGTCAACGGGACCTGGGATTCCCATCCGGTCACCCATACTGGTACTTGCCAGGCCTCAAGCTGGCTGGCGGCCGCGATCTGACGAGAGCAGGCACATTCAGCTTAGAATGCCCGTTGACAGCTCCTCCTCCTTTCCTATGGGCTTTCTGCAGTGCGAACGCACCTCCGAAAAGGAAAGAAACCTACTCACGGCCTTAAAAGTCAACAGGACCTGGGATTCCCAGACGGTCACCCATACTGGTACTTGCCAGGCCTCAAGCTGGCTGGCGGCCGCGATCTGACGAGAGCAGGCACATTCAGCTTAGAATGCCCGTTGACAGCTCCTCCTCCTTTCCTATGGGCTTTCTGCAGTGCGAACGCACCTCCGAAAAGGAAAGCAACCTACTCACGGCCTTAAAAGTCAACGGGACCTGGGATTCCCAGCCGGTCACCCATACTGGTACTTGCCAGGCCTCAAGCTGGCTGGCGGCCGCGATCTGACGAGAGCAGGCACATTCAGCTTAGAATGCCCGTTGACAGCTCTTCCTCCTTTCCTATGGGCTTTCTGCAGTGCGAACGCACCTCCGAAAAGGAAAGAAACCTACTCACGGCCTTAAAAGTCAACGGGACCTGGGATTCCCAGCCGGTCACCCATACTGGTACTTGCCAGGCCTCAAGCTGGCTGGCGGCCGCGATCTGACGAGAGCAGGCACATTCAGCTTAGAATGCCCGTTGACAGCTCCTCCTCCTTTCCTATGGGCTTTCTGCAGTGCGAACGCACCTCCGAAAAGGAAAGCAACCTACTCACGGCCTTAAAAGTCAACGGGACCTGGGATTCCCAGCCGGTCACCCATACTGGTACTTGCCAGGCCTCAAGCTGGCTGGCGGCCGCGATCTGACGAGAGCAGGCACATTCAGCTTAGAATGCCCGTTGACAGCTCCTCCTCCTTTCCTATGGGCTTTCTGCAGTGCGAACGCACCTCCAAAAAGGAAAGAAACCTACTCACGGCCTTAAAAGTCAACGGGACCTGGGATTCCCAGCTGGTCACCCATACTGGTACTTGCCAGGCCTCAAGCTGGCTGGCGGCCGCGATCTGACGAGAGCAGGCACATTCAGCTTAGAATGCCCGTTGACAGCTCCTCCTCCTTTCCTATGGGCTTTCTGCAGTGCGAACGCACCTCCGAAAAGGAAAGAAACCTACTCACGGCCTTAAAAGTCAACGGGACCTGGGATTCCCAGCCGGTCACCCATACTGGTACTTGCCAGGCCTCAAGCTGGCTGGCGGCCGCGATCTGACGAGAGCAGGCACATTCAGCTTAGAATGCCCGTTGACAGCTCCTCCTCCTTTCCTATGGGCTTTCTGCAGTGCGAACGCACTTCCGAAAAGGAAAGAAACCTACTCACGGCCTTAAAAGTCAACGGGACCTGGGATTCCCAGCCGGTCACCCATACTGGTACTTGCCAGGCCTCAAGCTGGCTGGCGGCCGCGATCTGACGAGAGCAGGCACATTCAGCTTAGAATGCCCGTTGACAGCTCCTCCTCCTTTCCTATGGGCTTTCTGCAGTGTGAACGCACCTCCGAAAAGGAAAGACACCTACTCACGGCCTTAAAAGTCAACGGGACCTGGGATGCCCAGCCGGTCACCCATACTGGTACTTGCCAGGCCTCAAGCTGGCTGGCGGCCGCGATCTGACGAGAGCAGGCACATTCAGCTTAGAATGCCCGTTGACAGCTCCTCCTCCTTTCCTATGGGCTTTCTGCAGTGCGAACGCACCTCCGAAAAGGAAAGCAACCTACTCACGGCCTTAAAAGTCAACGGGACCTGGGATTCCCAGCCGGTCACCCATACTGGTACTTGCCAGGCCTCAAGCTGGCTGGCGGCCGCGATCTGACGAGAGCAGGCACATTCAGCTTAGAATGCCCGTTGACAGCTCCGCCTCCTTTCCTATGGGCTTTCTGCAGTGCGAACGCACCTCCGAAAAGGAAAGAAACCTACTCACGGCCTTAAAAGTCAACGGGACCTGGGATTCCCAGCCGGTCACCCATACTGGTACTTGCCAGGCCTCAAGCTGGCTGGCGGCCGCGATCTGACGAGAGCAGGCACATTCAGCTTAGAATGCCCGTTGACAGCTCCTCCTCCTTTCCTATGGGCTTTCTGCAGTGCGAACGCACCTCCGAAAAGGAAAGAAACCTACTCACGGCCTTAAAAGTCAACGGGACCTGGGATTCCCAGCCGGTCACCCATACTGGTACTTGCCAGGCCTCAAGCTGGCTGGCGGCCGTGATCTGACGAGAGCAGGCACATTCAGCTTAGAATGCCCGTTGACAGCTCCTCCTCCTTTCCTATGGGCTTTCTGCAGTGCGAACGCACCTCCGAAAAGGAAAGCAACCTACTCACGGCCTTAAAAGTCAACGGGACCTGGGATTCCCAGCCGGTCACCCATACTGGTACTTGCCAGGCCTCAAGCTGGCTGGCGGGTGCGATCTGACGAGAGCAGGCACATTCAGCTTAGAATGCCCGTTGACAGCTCCACCTCCTTTGCTATGGGCTTTCTGCAGTGCGAACGCACCTCCGAAACGGAAAGGAACCTACTCACGGCCTTAAAAGTCAACGGGACCTGGGATTCCCAGCCGGTCACCCATACTGGTACTTGCCAGGCCTCAAGCTGCCTGGCGGCCGCGATCTGACGAGAGCAGGCACATTCAGCTTAGAATGCCCGTTGACAGCTCCTCCTCCTTTCCTATGGGCTTTCTGCAGTGCGAACGCACCTCCGAAAAGGAAAGAAACCTATTCACGGCCTTAAAAGTCAACGGGACCTGGGATTCCCAGCCGGTCACCCATACTGGTACTTGCCAGGCCTCAAGCTGGCTGGCGGCCGCGATCTGACGAGAGCAGGCACATTCAGCTTAGAATGCCCGTTGACAGCTTCTCCTCCTTTCCTATGGGCTTTCTGCAGTGCGAACGCACCTCCGAAAAGGAAAGAAACCTACTCACGGCCTTAAAAGTCAACGGGACCTGGGATTCCCATCCGGTCACCCATACTGGTACTTGCCAGGCCTCAAGCTGGCTGGCGGCCGCGATCTGACGAGAGCAGGCACATTCAGCTTAGAATGCCCGTTGACAGCTCCTCCTCCTTTCCTATGGGCTTTCTGCAGTGCGAACGCACCTCCGAAAAGGAAAGAAACCTACTCACGGCCTTAAAAGTCAACAGGACCTGGGATTCCCAGACGGTCACCCATACTGGTACTTGCCAGGCCTCAAGCTGGCTGGCGGCCGCGATCTGACGAGAGCAGGCACATTCAGCTTAGAATGCCCGTTGACAGCTCCTCCTCCTTTCCTATGGGCTTTCTGCAGTGCGAACGCACCTCCGAAAAGGAAAGAAACCTACTCACGGCCTTAAAAGTCAACGGGACCTGGGATTCCCAGCCGGTCACCCATACTGGTACTTGCCAGGCCTCAAGCTGGCTGGCGGCCGCGATCTGACGAGAGCAGGCACATTCAGCTTAGAATGCCCGTTGACAGCTCTTCCTCCTTTCCTATGGGCTTTCTGCAGTGCGAACGCACCTCCGAAAAGGAAAGAAACCTACTCACGGCCTTAAAAGTCAACGGGACCTGGGATTCCCAGCCGGTCACCCATACTGGTACTTGCCAGGCCTCAAGCTGGCTGGCGGCCGCGATCTGACGAGAGCAGGCACATTCAGCTTAGAATGCCCGTTGACAGCTCCTCCTCCTTTCCTATGGGCTTTCTGCAGTGCGAACGCACCTCCGAAAAGGAAAGCAACCTACTCACGGCCTTAAAAGTCAACGGGACCTGGGATTCCCAGCCGGTCACCCATACTGGTACTTGCCAGGCCTCAAGCTGGCTGGCGGCCGCGATCTGACGAGAGCAGGCACATTCAGCTTAGAATGCCCGTTGACAGCTCCGCCTCCTTTCCTATGGGCTTTCTGCAGTGCGAACGCACCTCCGAAAAGGAAAGGAACCTACTCACGGCCTTAAAAGTCAACGGGACCTGGGATTCCCAGCCGGTCACCCATACTGGTACTTGCCAGGCCTCAAGCTGGCTGGCGGCCGCGATCTGACGAGAGCAGGCACATTCAGCTTAGAATGCCCGTTGACAGCTCCTCCTCCTTTCCTATGGGCTTTCTGCAGTGCGAACGCACCTCCGAAAAGGAAAGAAACCTACTCACGGCCTTAAAAGTCAACGGGACCTGGGATTCCCAGCCGGTCACCCATACTGGTACTTGCCAGGCCTCAAGCTGGCTGGCGGCCGCGATCTGACGAGAGCAGGCACATTCAGCTTAGAATGCCCGTTGACGGCTCCTCCTCCTTTCCTATGGGCTTTCTGCAGTGCGAACGCACCTCCGAAAAGGAAAGCAACCTACTCACAGCCTTAAAAGTCAACGGGACCTGGGATTCCCAGCCGGTCACCCATACTGGTACTTGCCAGGCCTCAAGCTGGCTGGCGGCCGCGATCTGACGAGAGCAGGCACATTCAGCTTAGAATGCCCGTTGACAGCTCCTCCTCCTTTCCTATGGGCTTTCTGCAGTGCGAACGCACCTCCGAAAAGGAAAGAAACCTACTCACGGCCTTAAAAGTCAACGGGACCTGGGATTCCCAGCCGGTCACCCATACTGGTACTTGCCAGGCCTCAAGCTGGCTGGCGGCCGCGATCTGACGAGAGCAGGCACATTCAGCTTAGAATGCCCGTTGACAGCTCCTCCTCCTTTCCTATGGGCTTTCTGCAGTGCGAACGCACCTCCGAAAAGGAAAGCAACCTACTCACGGCCTTAAAAGTCAACGGGACCTGGGATTCCCAGTCGGTCACCCATACTGGTACTTGCCAGGCCTCAAGCTGGCTGGCGGCCGTGATCTGACGAGAGCAGGCACATTCAGCTTAGAATGCCCGTTGACAGCTCCTCCTCCTTTCCTATGGGCTTTCTGCAGTGCGAACGCACCTCCGAAAAGGAAAGAAACCTACTCACGGCCTTAAAAGTCAACGGGACCTGAGATTCCCAGCCGGTCACCCATACTGGTACTTGCCAGGCCTCAAGCTGGCTGGCGGCCGCAATCTGACGAGAGCAGGCACATTCAGCTTAGAATGCCCGTTGACAGCTCCTCCTCCTTTCCTATGGGCTTTCTGCAGTGCGAACGCACCTCCGAAAAGGAAAGAAACCTACTCACGGCCTTAAAAGTCAACGGGACCTGGGATTCCCAGCCGGTCACCCATACTGGTACTTGCCAGGCCTTAAGCTGGCTGGCGGCCGCGATCTGACGAGAGCAGGCACATTCAGCTTAGAATGCCCGTTGACAGCTCCTCCTCCTTTCCTATGGGCTTTCTGCAGTGCGAACGCACCTCCGAAAAGGAAAGCAACCTACTCACGGCCTTAAAAGTCAACGGGACCTGGGATTCCCAGCCGGTCACCCATACTGGTACTTGCCAGGCCTCAAGCTGGCTGGCGGCCGCGATCTGACGAGAGCAGGCACATTCAGCTAAGAATGCCCGTTGACAGCTCCTCCTCCTTTCCTATGGGCTTTCTGCAGTGCGAACGCACCTCCGAAAAGGAAAGAAACCTACTCACGGCCTTAAAAGTCAACGGGACCTGGGATTCCCAGCCGGTCACCCATACTGGTACTTGCCAGGCCTCAAGCTGGCTGGCGGCCGCGATCTGACGAGAGCAGGCACATTCAGCTTAGAATGCCCGTTGACAGCTCCTCCTCCTTTCCTATGGGCTTTCTGCAGTGCGAACGCACCTCCGAAAAGGAAAGCAACCTACTCACGGCCTTAAAAGTCAACGGGACCTGGGATTCCCAGCCGGTCACCCATACTGGTACTTGCCAGGCCTCAAGCTGGCTGGCGGCCGCGATCTGACGAGAGCAGGCACATTCAGCTTAGAATGCCCGTTGACAGCTCCTCCTCCTTTCCTATGGGCTTTCTGCAGTGCGAACGCACCTCCGAAAAGGAAAGCAACCTACTCACGGCCTTAAAAGTCAACGGGACCTGGGATTCCCAGCCGGTCACCCATACTGGTACTTGCCAGGCCTCAAGCTGGCTGGCAGCCGCGATCTGACGAGAGCAGGCACATTCAGCTTAGAATGCCCGTTGACAGCTCCTCCTCCTTTCCTATGGGCTTTCTGCAGTGCGAACGCACCTCCGAAAAGGAAAGAAACCTACTCACGGCCTTAAAAGTCAACGGGACCTGGGATTCCCAGCCGGTCACCCATACTGGTACTTGCCAGGCCTCAAGCTGGCTGGCGGCCGCGATCTGACGAGAGCAGGCACATTCAGCTTAGAATGCCCGTTGACAGCTCCTCCTCCTTTCCTATGGGCTTTCTGCAGTGCGAACGCACTTCCGAAAAGGAAAGAAACCTACTCACGGCCTTAAAAGTTAACGGGACCTGGGATTCCCAGCCGGTCACCCATACTGGTACTTGCCAGGCCTCAAGTTGGCTGGCGGCCGCGATCTGACGAGAGCAGGCACATTCAGCTTAGAATGCCCGTTGACAGCTCCTCCTCCTTTCCTATGGGCTTTCTGCAGTGCGAACGCACCTCCGAAAAGGAAAGAAACCTACTCACGGCCTTAAAAGTCAACGGGACCTGGGATTCCCAGCCGGTCACCCATACTGGTACTTGCCAGGCCTCAAGCTGGCTGGCGGCCGCGATCTGACGAGAGCAGGCACATTCAGCTTAGAATGCCCGTTGACAGCTCCTCCTCCTTTCCTATGGGCTTTCTGCAGTGCGAACGCACCTCCGAAAAGGAAAGAAACCTACTCACGGCCTTAAAAGTCAACAGGACCTGGGATTCCCAGCCGGTCACCCATACTGGTACTTGCCAGGCCTCAAGCTGGCTGGCGGCCGCGATCTGACGAGAGCAGGCACATTCAGCTTAGAATTCCCGTTGACAGCTCCTCCTCCTTTCCTATGGGCTTTCTGCAGTGCGAACGCACCTCCGAAAAGGAAAGAAACCTACTCACGGCCTTAAAAGTCAACGGGACCTGGGATTCCCAGCCGGTCACCCATACTGGTACTTGCCAGGCCTCAAGCTGGCTGGCGGCCGCGATCTGACGAGAGCAGGCACATTCAGCTTAGAATGCCCGTTGACAGCTCCTCCTCCTTTCCTATGGGCTTTCTGCAGTGCGAACGCACCTCCGAAAAGGAAAGAAACCTACTCACGGCCTTAAAAGTCAACGGGACCTGGGATTCCCAGCCGGTCACCCATACTGGTACTTGCCAGGCCTCAAGCTGGCTGGCGGCCGCGATCTGACGAGAGCAGGCACATTCAGCTTAGAATGCCCGTTGACAGCTCCTCCTCCTTTCCTATGGGCTTTCTGCAGTGCGAACGCACCTCCGAAAAGGAAAGAAACCTACTCACGGCCTTAAAAGTCAACGGGACCTGGGATTCCCAGCCGGTCACCCATACTGGTACTTGCCAGGCCTCAAGCTGGCTGGCGGCCGCGATCTGACGAGAGCAGGCACATTCAGCTTAGAATGCCCGTTGACAGCTCCTCCTCCTTTCCTATGGGCTTTCTGCAGTGCGAACGCACCTCCGAAAAGGAAAGCAACCTACTCACGGCCTTAAAAGTCAACGGGACCTGGGATTCCCAGCCGGTCACCCATACTGGTACTTGCCAGGCCTCAAGCTGGCTGGCGGCCGCGATCTGACGAGAGCAGGCACATTCAGCTTAGAATGCCCGTTGACAGCTCCTCCTCCTTTCCTATGGGCTTTCTGCAGTGCGAACGCACCTCCGAAAAGGAAAGAAACCTACTCACGGCCTTAAAAGTCAACGGGACCTGGGATTCCCAGCCGGTCACCCATACTGGTACTTGCCAGGCCTCAAGCTGGCTGGCGGCCGCGATCTGACGAGAGCAGGCACATTCAGCTTAGAATGCCCGTTGACAGCTCCTCCTCCTTTCCTATGGGCTTTCTGCAGTGCGAACGCACCTCCGAAACGGAAAGAAACCTACTCACGGCCTTAAAAGTCAACGGGACCTGGTATTCCCAGCCGGTCACCCATACTGGTACTTGCCAGGCCTCAAGCTGGCTGGCGGCCGCGATCTGACGAGAGCAGGCACATTCAGCTTAGAATGCCTGTTGACAGCTCCTCCTCCTTTCCTATGGGCTTTCTGCAGTGCGAACGCACCTCCGAAAAGGAAAGAAACCTACTCACGGCCTTAAAAGTCAACGGGACCTGGGATTCCCAGCCGGTCACCCATACTGGTACTTGCCAGGCCTCAAGCTGGCTGGCGGCCGCGATCTGACGAGAGCAGGCACATTCAGCTTAGAATGCCCGTTGACAGCTCCTCCTCCTTTCCTATGGGCTTTCTGCAGTGCGAACGCACCTCCGAAAAGGAAAGCAACCTACTCACGGCCTTAAAAGTCAACGGGACCTGGGATTCCCAGCCGGTCACCCATACTGGTACTTGCCAGGCCTCAAGCTGGCTGGCGGCCGCGATCTGACGAGAGCAGGCACATTCAGCTTAGAATGCCCGTTGACAGCTCCTCCTCCTTTCCTATGGGCTTTCTGCAGTGCGAACGCACCTCCGAAAAGGAAAGAAACCTACTCACGGCCTTAAAAGTCAACGGGACCTGGGATTCCCAGCCGGTCACCCATACTGGTACTTGCCAGGCCTCAAGCTGGCTGGCGGCCGCGATCTGACGAGAGCAGGCACATTCAGCTTAGAATTCCCGTTGACAGCTCCTCCTCCTTTCCTATGGGCTTTCTGCAGTGCGAACGCACCTCTGAAAAGGAAAGAAACCTACTCACGGCCTTAAAAGTCAACGGGACCTGGGATTCCCAGCCGGTCACCCATACTGGTACTTGCCAGGCCTCAAGCTGGCTGGCGGCCGCGATCTGACGAGAGCAGGCACATTCAGCTTAGAATGCCCGTTGACAGCTCCTCCTCCTTTCCTATGGGCTTTCTGCAGTGCGAACGCACCTCCGAAAAGGAAAGAAACCTACTCACGGCCTTAAAAGTCAACGGGACCTGGGATTCCCAGCCGGTCACCCATACTGGTACTTGCCAGGCCTCAAGCTGGCTGGCGGCCGCGATCTGACGAGAGCAGGCACATTCAGCTTAGAATGCCCATTGACAGCTCCTCCTCCTTTCCTATGGGCTTTCTGCAGTGCGAACGCACCTCCGAAAAGGAAAGCAACCTACTCACAGCCTTAAAAGTCAACGGGACCTGGGATTCCCAGCCGGTCACCCATACTGGTACTTGCCAGGCCTCAAGCTGGCTGGCGGCCGCGATCTGACGAGAGCAGGCACATTCAGCTTAGAATGCCCGTTGACAGCTCCTCCTCCTTTCCTATGGGCTTTCTGCAGTGCGAACGCACCTCCGAAAAGGAAAGAAACCTACTCACGGCCTTAAAAGTCAACGGGACCTGGGATTCCCAGCCGGTCACCCATACTGGTACTTGCCAGGCCTCAAGCTGGCTGGCGGCCGCGATCTGACGAGAGCAGGCACATTCAGCTTAGAATGCCCGTTGACAGCTCCTCCTCCTTTCCTATGGGCTTTCTGCAGTGCGAACGCACCTCCGAAAAGGAAAGCAACCTACTCACGGCCTTAAAAGTCAACGGGACCTGGGATTCCCAGTCGGTCACCCATACTGGTACTTGCCAGGCCTCAAGCTGGCTGGCGGCCGCGATCTGACGAGAGTAGGCACATTCAGCTTAGAATGCCCGTTGACAGCTCCTCCTCCTTTCCTATGGGCTTTCTGCAGTGCGAACGCACCTCCGAAAAGGAAAGAAACCTACTCACGGCCTTAAAAGTCAACGGGACCTGAGATTCCCAGCCGGTCACCCATACTGGTACTTGCCAGGCCTCAAGCTGGCTGGCGGCCGCAATCTGACGAGAGCAGGCACATTCAGCTTAGAATGCCCGTTGACAGCTCCTCCTCCTTTCCTATGGGCTTTCTGCAGTGCGAACGCACCTCCGAAAAGGAAAGAAACCTACTCACGGCCTTAAAAGTCAACGGGACCTGGGATTCCCAGCCGGTCACCCATACTGGTACTTGCCAGGCCTTAAGCTGGCTGGCGGCCGCGATCTGACGAGAGCAGGCACATTCAGCTTAGAATGCCCGTTGACAGCTCCGCCTCCTTTCCTATGGGCTTTCTGCAGTGCGAACGCACCTCCGAAAAGGAAAGGAACCTACTCACGGCCTTAAAAGTCAACGGGACCTGGGATTCCCAGCCGGTCACCCATACTGGTACTTGCCAGGCCTCAAGCTGGCTGGCGGCCACGATCTGACGAGAGCAGGCACATTCAGCTTAGAATGCCCGTTGACAGCTCCTCCTCCTTTCCTATGGGCTTTCTGCAGTGCGAACGCACCTCCGAAAAGGAAAGAAACCTACTCACGGCCTTAAAAGTCAACGGGACCTGGGATTCCCAGCCGGTCACCCATACTGGTACTTGCCAGGCCTCAAGCTGGCTGGCGGCCGCGATCTGACGAGAGCAGGCACATTCAGCTTAGAATGCCCGTTGACAGCTCCTCCTCCTTTCCTATGGGCTTTCTGCAGTGCGAACGCACCTCCGAAACGGAAAGAAACCTACTCACGGCCTTAAAAGTCAACGGGACCTGGTATTCCCAGCCGGTCACCCATACTGGTACTTGCCAGGCCTCAAGCTGGCTGGCGGCCGCGATCTGACGAGAGCAGGCACATTCAGCTTAGAATGCCTGTTGACAGCTCCTCCTCCTTTCCTATGGGCTTTCTGCAGTGCGAACGCACCTCCGAAAAGGAAAGAAACCTACTCACGGCCTTAAAAGTCAACGGGACCTGGGATTCCCAGCCGGTCACCCATACTGGTACTTGCCAGGCCTCAAGCTGGCTGGCGGCCGCGATCTGACGAGAGCAGGCACATTCAGCTTAGAATGCCCGTTGACAGCTCCTCCTCCTTTCCTATGGGCTTTCTGCAGTGCGAACGCACCTCCGAAAAGGAAAGCAACCTACTCACGGCCTTAAAAGTCAACGGGACCTGGGATTCCCAGCCGGTCACCCATACTGGTACTTGCCAGGCCTCAAGCTGGCTGGCGGCCGCGATCTGACGAGAGCAGGCACATTCAGCTTAGAATGCCCGTTGACAGCTCCTCCTCCTTTCCTATGGGCTTTCTGCAGTGCGAACGCACCTCCGAAAAGGAAAGAAACCTACTCACGGCCTTAAAAGTCAACGGGACCTGGGATTCCCAGCCGGTCACCCATACTGGTACTTGCCAGGCCTCAGGCTGGCAGCCGCGATCTGACGAGAGCAGGCACATTCAGCTTAGAATTCCCGTTGACAGCTCCTCCTCCTTTCCTATGGGCTTTCTGCAGTGCGAACGCACCTCTGAAAAGGAAAGAAACCTACTCACGGCCTTAAAAGTCAACGGGACCTGGGATTCCCAGCCGGTCACCCATACTGGTACTTGCCAGGCCTCAAGCTGGCTGGCGGCCGCGATCTGACGAGAGCAGGCACATTCAGCTTAGAATGCCCGTTGACAGCTCCTCCTCCTTTCCTATGGGCTTTCTGCAGTGCGAACGCACCTCCGAAAAGGAAAGAAACCTACTCACGGCCTTAAAAGTCAACGGGACCTGGGATTCCCAGCCGGTCACCCATACTGGTACTTGCCAGGCCTCAAGCTGGCTGGCGGCCGCGATCTGACGAGAGCAGGCACATTCAGCTTAGAATGCCCGTTGACGGCTCCTCCTCCTTTCCTATGGGCTTTCTGCAGTGCGAACGCACCTCCGAAAAGGAAAGCAACCTACTCACAGCCTTAAAAGTCAACGGGACCTGGGATTCCCAGCCGGTCACCCATACTGGTACTTGCCAGGCCTCAAGCTGGCTGGCGGCCGCGATCTGACGAGAGCAGGCACATTCAGCTTAGAATGCCCGTTGACAGCTCCTCCTCCTTTCCTATGGGCTTTCTGCAGTGCGAACGCACCTCCGAAAAGGAAAGAAACCTACTCACGGCCTTAAAAGTCAACGGGACCTGGGATTCCCAGCCGGTCACCCATACTGGTACTTGCCAGGCCTCAAGCTGGCTGGCGGCCGCGATCTGACGAGAGCAGGCACATTCAGCTTAGAATGCCCGTTGACAGCTCCTCCTCCTTTCCTATGGGCTTTCTGCAGTGCGAACGCACCTCCGAAAAGGAAAGCAACCTACTCACGGCCTTAAAAGTCAACGGGACCTGGGATTCCTAGTCGGTCACCCATACTGGTACTTGCCAGGCCTCAAGCTGGCTGGCGGCCGTGATCTGACGAGAGCAGGCACATTCAGCTTAGAATGCCCGTTGACAGCTCCTCCTCCTTTCCTATGGGCTTTCTGCAGTGCGAACGCACCTCCGAAAAGGAAAGAAACCTACTCACGGCCTTAAAAGTCAACGGGACCTGAGATTCCCAGCCGGTCACCCATACTGGTACTTGCCAGGCCTCAAGCTGGCTGGCGGCCGCAATCTGACGAGAGCAGGCACATTCAGCTTAGAATGCCCGTTGACAGCTCCTCCTCCTTTCCTATGGGCTTTCTGCAGTGCGAACGCACCTCCGAAAAGGAAAGAAACCTACTCACGGCCTTAAAAGTCAACGGGACCTGGGATTCCCAGCCGGTCACCCATACTGGTACTTGCCAGGCCTTAAGCTGGCTGGCGGCCGCGATCTGACGAGAGCAGGCACATTCAGCTTAGAATGCCCGTTGACAGCTCCTCCTCCTTTCCTATGGGCTTTCTGCAGTGCGAACGCACCTCCGAAAAGGAAAGCAACCTACTCACGGCCTTAAAAGTCAACGGGACCTGGGATTCCCAGCCGGTCACCCATACTGGTACTTGCCAGGCCTCAAGCTGGCTGGCGGCCGCGATCTGACGAGAGCAGGCACATTCAGCTTAGAATGCCCGTTGACAGCTCCTCCTCATTTCCTATGGGCTTTCTGCAGTGCGAACGCACCTCCGAAAAGGAAAGCAACCTACTCACGGCCTTAAAAGTCAACGGGACCTGGGATTCCCAGCCGGTCACCCATACTGGTACTTGCCAGGCCTCAAGCTGGCTGGCGGCCGCGATCTGACGAGAGCAGGCACATTCAGCTTAGAATGCCCGTTGACAGCTCCTCCTCCTTTCCTATGGGCTTTCTGCAGTGCGAACGCACCTCCGAAAAGGAAAGCAACCTACTCACGGCCTTAAAAGTCAACGGGACCTGGGATTCCCAGCCGGTCACCCATACTGGTACTTGCCAGGCCTCAAGCTGGCTGGCAGCCGCGATCTGACGAGAGCAGGCACATTCAGCTTAGAATGCCCGTTGACAGCTCCTCCTCCTTTCCTATGGGCTTTCTGCAGTGCGAACGCACCTCCGAAAAGGAAAGAAACCTACTCACGGCCTTAAAAGTCAACGGGACCTGGGATTCCCAGCCGGTCACCCATACTGGTACTTGCCAGGCCTCAAGTTGGCTGGCGGCCGCGATCTGACGAGAGCAGGCACATTCAGCTTAGAATGCCCGTTGACAGCTCCTCCTCCTTTCCTATGGGCTTTCTGCAGTGCGAACGCACCTCCGAAAAGGAAAGAAACCTACTCACGGCCTTAAAAGTCAACGGGACCTGGGATTCCCAGCCGGTCACCCATACTGGTACTTGCCAGGCCTCAAGCTGGCTGGCGGCCGCGATCTGACGAGAGCAGGCACATTCAGCTTAGAATGCCCGTTGACAGCTCCTCCTCCTTTCCTATGGGCTTTCTGCAGTGCGAACGCACCTCCGAAAAGGAAAGAAACCTACTCACGGCCTTAAAAGTCAACAGGACCTGGGATTCCCAGCCGGTCACCCATACTGGTACTTGCCAGGCCTCAAGCTGGCTGGCGGCCGCGATCTGACGAGAGCAGGCACATTCAGCTTAGAATTCCCGTTGACAGCTCCTCCTCCTTTCCTATGGGCTTTCTGCAGTGCGAACGCACCTCCGAAAAGGAAAGAAACCTACTCACGGCCTTAAAAGTCAACGGGACCTGGGATTCCCAGCCGGTCACCCATACTGGTACTTGCCAGGCCTCAAGCTGGCTGGCGGCCGCGATCTGACGAGAGCAGGCACATTCAGCTTAGAATGCCCGTTGACAGCTCCTCCTCCTTTCCTATGGGCTTTCTGCAGTGCGAACGCACCTCCGAAAAGGAAAGAAACCTACTCACGGCCTTAAAAGTCAACGGGACCTGGGATTCCCAGCCGGTCACCCATACTGGTACTTGCCAGGCCTCAAGCTGGCTGGCGGCCGCGATCTGACGAGAGCAGGCACATTCAGCTTAGAATGCCCGTTGACAGCTCCTCCTCCTTTCCTATGGGCTTTCTGCAGTGCGAACGCACCTCCGAAAAGGAAAGAAACCTACTCACGGCCTTAAAAGTCAACGGGACCTGGGATTCCCAGCCGGTCACCCATACTGGTACTTGCCAGGCCTCAAGCTGGCTGGCGGCCGCGATCTGACGAGAGCAGGCACATTCAGCTTAGAATGCCCGTTGACAGCTCCTCCTCCTTTCCTATGGGCTTTCTGCAGTGCGAACGCACCTCCGAAAAGGAAAGCAACCTACTCACGGCCTTAAAAGTCAACGGGACCTGGGATTCCCAGCCGGTCACCCATACTGGTACTTGCCAGGCCTCAAGCTGGCTGGCGGCCGCGATCTGACGAGAGCAGGCACATTCAGCTTAGAATGCCCGTTGACAGCTCCTCCTCCTTTCCTATGGGCTTTCTGCAGTGCGAACGCACCTCCGAAAAGGAAAGAAACCTACTCACGGCCTTAAAAGTCAACGGGACCTGGGATTCCCAGCCGGTCACCCATACTGGTACTTGCCAGGCCTCAAGCTGGCTGGCGGCCGCGATCTGACGAGAGCAGGCACATTCAGCTTAGAATGCCCGTTGACAGCTCCTCCTCCTTTCCTATGGGCTTTCTGCAGTGCGAACGCACCTCCGAAAAGGAAAGCAACCTACTCACGGCCTTAAAAGTCAACGGGACCTGGGATTCCCAGCCGGTCACCCATACTGGTACTTGCCAGGCCTCAAGCTGGCTGGCGGCCGCGATCTGACGAGAGCAGGCACATTCAGCTTAGAATGCCCGTTGACAGCTCCGCCTCCTTTCCTATGGGCTTTCTGCAGTGCGAACGCACCTCCGAAAAGGAAAGGAACCTACTCACGGCCTTAAAAGTCAACGGGACCTGGGATTCCCAGCCGGTCACCCATACTGGTACTTGCCAGGCCTCAAGCTGGCTGGCGGCCGCGATCTGACGAGAGCAGGCACATTCAGCTTAGAATGCCCGTTGACAGCTCCTCCTCCTTTCCTATGGGCTTTCTGCAGTGCGAACGCACCTCCGAAAAGGAAAGAAACCTACTCACGGCCTTAAAAGTCAACGGGACCTGGGATTCCCAGCCGGTCACCCATACTGGTACTTGCCAGGCCTCAAGCTGGCTGGCGGCCGCGATCTGACGAGAGCAGGCACATTCAGCTTAGAATGCCCGTTGACAGCTCCTCCTCCTTTCCTATGGGCTTTCTGCAGTGCGAACGCACCTCCGAAACGGAAAGAAACCTACTCACGGCCTTAAAAGTCAACGGGACCTGGTATTCCCAGCCGGTCACCCATACTGGTACTTGCCAGGCCTCAAGCTGGCTGGCGGCCGCGATCTGACGAGAGCAGGCACATTCAGCTTAGAATGCCTGTTGACAGCTCCTCCTCCTTTCCTATGGGCTTTCTGCAGTGCGAACGCACCTCCGAAAAGGAAAGAAACCTACTCACGGCCTTAAAAGTCAACGGGACCTGGGATTCCCAGCCGGTCACCCATACTGGTACTTGCCAGGCCTCAAGCTGGCTGGCGGCCGCGATCTGACGAGAGCAGGCACATTCAGCTTAGAATGCCCGTTGACAGCTCCTCCTCCTTTCCTATGGGCTTTCTGCAGTGCGAACGCACCTCCGAAAAGGAAAGCAACCTACTCACGGCCTTAAAAGTCAACGGGACCTGGGATTCCCAGCCGGTCACCCATACTGGTACTTGCCAGGCCTCAAGCTGGCTGGCGGCCGCGATCTGACGAGAGCAGGCACATTCAGCTTAGAATGCCCGTTGACAGCTCCTCCTCCTTTCCTATGGGCTTTCTGCAGTGCGAACGCACCTCCGAAAAGGAAAGAAACCTACTCACGGCCTTAAAAGTCAACGGGACCTGGGATTCCCAGCCGGTCACCCATACTGGTACTTGCCAGGCCTCAAGCTGGCTGGCGGCCGCGATCTGACGAGAGCAGGCACATTCAGCTTAGAATTCCCGTTGACAGCTCCTCCTCCTTTCCTATGGGCTTTCTGCAGTGCGAACGCACCTCTGAAAAGGAAAGAAACCTACTCACGGCCTTAAAAGTCAACGGGACCTGGGATTCCCAGCCGGTCACCCATACTGGTACTTGCCAGGCCTCAAGCTGGCTGGCGGCCGCGATCTGACGAGAGCAGGCACATTCAGCTTAGAATGCCCGTTGACAGCTCCTCCTCCTTTCCTATGGGCTTTCTGCAGTGCGAACGCACCTCCGAAAAGGAAAGAAACCTACTCACGGCCTTAAAAGTCAACGGGACCTGGGATTCCCAGCCGGTCACCCATACTGGTACTTGCCAGGCCTCAAGCTGGCTGGCGGCCGCGATCTGACGAGAGCAGGCACATTCAGCTTAGAATGCCCATTGACAGCTCCTCCTCCTTTCCTATGGGCTTTCTGCAGTGCGAACGCACCTCCGAAAAGGAAAGCAACCTACTCACAGCCTTAAAAGTCAACGGGACCTGGGATTCCCAGCCGGTCACCCATACTGGTACTTGCCAGGCCTCAAGCTGGCTGGCGGCCGCGATCTGACGAGAGCAGGCACATTCAGCTTAGAATGCCCGTTGACAGCTCCTCCTCCTTTCCTATGGGCTTTCTGCAGTGCGAACGCACCTCCGAAAAGGAAAGAAACCTACTCACGGCCTTAAAAGTCAACGGGACCTGGGATTCCCAGCCGGTCACCCATACTGGTACTTGCCAGGCCTCAAGCTGGCTGGCGGCCGCGATCTGACGAGAGCAGGCACATTCAGCTTAGAATGCCCGTTGACAGCTCCTCCTCCTTTCCTATGGGCTTTCTGCAGTGCGAACGCACCTCCGAAAAGGAAAGCAACCTACTCACGGCCTTAAAAGTCAACGGGACCTGGGATTCCCAGTCGGTCACCCATACTGGTACTTGCCAGGCCTCAAGCTGGCTGGCGGCCGCGATCTGACGAGAGTAGGCACATTCAGCTTAGAATGCCCGTTGACAGCTCCTCCTCCTTTCCTATGGGCTTTCTGCAGTGCGAACGCACCTCCGAAAAGGAAAGAAACCTACTCACGGCCTTAAAAGTCAACGGGACCTGAGATTCCCAGCCGGTCACCCATACTGGTACTTGCCAGGCCTCAAGCTGGCTGGCGGCCGCAATCTGACGAGAGCAGGCACATTCAGCTTAGAATGCCCGTTGACAGCTCCTCCTCCTTTCCTATGGGCTTTCTGCAGTGCGAACGCACCTCCGAAAAGGAAAGAAACCTACTCACGGCCTTAAAAGTCAACGGGACCTGGGATTCCCAGCCGGTCACCCATACTAGTACTTGCCAGGCCTTAAGCTGGCTGGCGGCCGCGATCTGACGAGAGCAGGCACATTCAGCTTAGAATGCCCGTTGACAGCTCCTCCTCCTTTCCTATGGGCTTTCTGCAGTGCGAACGCACCTCCGAAAAGGAAAGCAACCTACTCACGGCCTTAAAAGTCAACGGGACCTGGGATTCCCAGCCGGTCACCCATACTGGTACTTGCCAGGCCTCAAGCTGGCTGGCGGCCGCGATCTGACGAGAGCAGGCACATTCAGCTAAGAATGCCCGTTGACAGCTCCTCCTCCTTTCCTATGGGCTTTCTGCAGTGCGAACGCACCTCCGAAAAGGAAAGAAACCTACTCACGGCCTTAAAAGTCAACGGGACCTGGGATTCCCAGCCGGTCACCCATACTGGTACTTGCCAGGCCTCAAGCTGGCTGGCGGCCGCGATCTGACGAGAGCAGGCACATTCAGCTTAGAATGCCCGTTGACAGCTCCTCCTCCTTTCCTATGGGCTTTCTGCAGTGCGAACGCACCTCCGAAAAGGAAAGCAACCTACTCACGGCCTTAAAAGTCAACGGGACCTGGGATTCCCAGCCGGTCACCCATACTGGTACTTGCCAGGCCTCAAGCTGGCTGGCAGCCGCGATCTGACGAGAGCAGGCACATTCAGCTTAGAATGCCCGTTGACAGCTCCTCCTCCTTTCCTATGGGCTTTCTGCAGTGCGAACGCACCTCCGAAAAGGAAAGAAACCTACTCATGGCCTTAAAAGTCAACGGGACCTGGGATTCCCAGCCGGTCACCCATACTGGTACTTGCCAGGCCTCAAGCTGGCTGGCGGCCGCGATCTGACGAGAGCAGGCACATTCAGCTTAGAATGCCCGTTGACAGCTCCTCCTCCTTTCCTATGGGCTTTCTGCAGTGCGAACGCACTTCCGAAAAGGAAAGAAACCTACTCACGGCCTTAAAAGTCAACGGGACCTGGGATTCCCAGCCGGTCACCCATACTGGTACTTGCCAGGCCTCAAGCTGGCTGGCGGCCGCGATCTGACGAGAGCAGGCACATTCAGCTTAGAATGCCCGTTGACAGCTCCGCCTCCTTTCCTATGGGCTTTCTGCAGTGCGAACGCACCTCCGAAAAGGAAAGAAACCTACTCACGGCCTTAAAAGTCAACGGGACCTGGGATTCCCAGCCGGTCACCCATACTGGTACTTGCCAGGCCTCAAGCTGGCTGGCGGCCGCGATCTGACGAGAGCAGGCACATTCAGCTTAGAATGCCCGTTGACAGCTCCTCCTCCTTTCCTATGGGCTTTCTGCAGTGCGAACGCACCTCCGAAAAGGAAAGAAACCTACTCACGGCCTTAAAAGTCAACGGGACCTGGGATTCCCAGCCGGTCACCCATACTGGTACTTGCCAGGCCTCAAGCTGGCTGGCGGCCGCGATCTGACGAGAGCAGGCACATTCAGCTTAGAATGCCCGTTGACAGCTCCTCCTCCTTTCCTATGGGCTTTCTGCAGTGCGAACGCACCTCCGAAAAGGAAAGCAACCTACTCACGGCCTTAAAAGTCAACGGGACCTGGGATTCCCAGCCGTCACCCATACTGGTACTTGCCAGGCCTCAAGCTGGCTGGCGGCCGCGATCTGACGAGAGCAGCACATTCAGCTTAGAATGCCCGTTGACAGCTCCTCCTCCTTTCCTATGGGCTTTCTGCAGTGCGAACGCACCTCCGAAAGGAAAGAAACCTACTCACGGCCTTAAAAGTCAACGGGACCTGGGATTCCCAGCCGGTCACCCATACTGGTACTTGCCAGGCCTCAAGCTGGCTGGCGGCCGCGATCTGACGAGAGCAGGCACATTCAGCTTAGAATGCCCGTTGACAGCTCCTCCTCCTTTCCTATGGGCTTTCTGCAGTGCGAACGCACCTCCGAAAAGGAAAGAAACCTACTCACGGCCTTAAAAGTCAACGGGACCTGGGATTCCCAGCCGTCACCCATACTGGTACTTGCCAGGCCTCAAGCTGGCTGGCGGCCGCAATCTGACGAGAGCAGGCACATTCAGCTTAGAATGCCCGTTGACAGCTCCTCCTCCTTTCCTATGGGCTTTCTGCAGTGCGAACGCACCTCCGAAAAGGAAAGAAACCTACTCACGGCCTTAAAAGTCAACGGGACCTGGGATTCCCAGCCGGTCACCCATACTGGTACTTGCCAGGCCTCAAGCTGGCTGGCGGCCGCGATCTGACGAGAGCAGGCACATTCAGCTTAGAATGCCCGTTGACAGCTCCTCCTCCTTTCCTATGGGCTTTCTGCAGTGCGAACGCACCTCCGAAAGGAAAGCAACCTACTCACGGCCTTAAAAGTCAACGGGACCTGGGATTCCCAGCCGGTCACCCATACTGGTACTTGCCAGGCCTCAAGCTGGCTGGCGGCCGTGATCTGACGAGAGCAGGCACATTCAGCTTAGAATGCCCGTTGACAGCTCCTCCTCCTTTCTTATGGGCTTTCTGCAGTGCGAACGCACCTCCGAAAAGGAAAGAAACCTACTCACGGCCTTAAAAGTCAACGGGACCTGGGATTCCCAGCCGGTCACCCATACTGGTACTTGCCAGGCCTCAAGCTGGCTGGCGGCCGCGATCTGACGAGAGCAGGCACATTCAGCTTAGAATGCCCGTTGACAGCTCCTCCTCCTTTCCTATGGGCTTTCTGCAGTGCGAATGCACCTCGAAAAGGAAAGCAACCTACTCACGGCCTTAAAAGTCAACGGACCTGGATTCCAGCCGGGTCACCCATACTGGTACTTGCCAGGCCTCAAGCTGGCTGGGCGCCGCGATTGACGAGAGCAGGCACATTCAGCTTAGAATGCCCGTTGATAGCTCCTCCTCCTTTCCTATGGGCTTTCTGCAGTGCGAACGCAACCTCCGAAAAGGAAAGAAACCTACTCACGGCCTTAAAAGTCAACGGGACCTGGGATTCCCAGCCGGTCACCCATACTGGTACTTGCCAGGCCTCAAGCTGGCTGGCGGCCGCGATCTGACGAGAGCAGGCACATTCAGCTTAGAATGCCCGTTGACAGCTCCTCCTCCTTTCCTATGGGCTTTCTGCAGTGCGAACGCACCTCCGAAAAGGAAAGAAACCTACTCACGGCCTTAAAAGTCAACAGGACCTGGGATTCCCAGCCGGTCACCCATACTGGTACTTGCCAGGCCTCAAGCTGGCTGGCGGCCGCGATCTGACGAGAGCAGGCACATTCAGCTTAGAATTCCCGTTGACAGCTCCTCCTCCTTTCCTATGGGCTTTCTGCAGTGCGAACGCACCTCCGAAAAGGAAAGAAACCTACTCACGGCCTTAAAAGTCAACGGGACCTGGGATTCCCAGCCGGTCACCCATACTGGTACTTGCCAGGCCTCAAGCTGGCTGGCGGCCGCGATCTGACGAGAGCAGGCACATTCAGCTTAGAATGCCCGTTGACAGCTCCTCCTCCTTTCCTATGGGCTTTCTGCAGTGCGAACGCACCTCCGAAAAGGAAAGAAACCTACTCACGGCCTTAAAAGTCAACGGGACCTGGGATTCCCAGCCGGTCACCCATACTGGTACTTGCCAGGCCTCAAGCTGGCTGGCGGCCGCGATCTGACGAGAGCAGGCACATTCAGCTTAGAATGCCCGTTGACAGCTCCTCCTCCTTTCCTATGGGCTTTCTGCAGTGCGAACGCACCTCCGAAAAGGAAAGCAACCTACTCACGGCCTTAAAAGTCAACGGGACCTGGGATTCCCAGCCGGTCACCCATACTGGTACTTGCCAGGCCTCAAGCTGGCTGGCGGCCGCGATCTGACGAGAGCAGGCACATTCAGCTTAGAATGCCCGTTGACAGCTCCTCCTCCTTTCCTATGGGCTTTCTGCAGTGCGAACGCACCTCCGAAAAGGAAAGCAACCTACTCACGGCTTAAAGTCAACGGGACCTGGGATTCCCAGCCGGTCACCCATACTGGTACTTGCCAGCCTCAAGCTGGCTGGCGGCCGCGATCTGACGAGAGCAGGCACATTCAGCTTAGAATGCCCGTTGACAGCTCCTCCTCCTTTCCTATGGGCTTTCTGCAGTGCGAACGCACCTCCGAAAAGGAAAGAAACCTACTCACCGGCCTTAAAAGTCAACGGGACCTGGGATTCCCAGCCGGTCACCCATACTGGTACTTGCCAGGCCTCAAGCTGGCTGGCGGCCGCGATCTGACGAGAGCAGGCACATTCAGCTTAGAATGCCCGTTGACAGCTCCTCCTCCTTTCCTATGGGCTTTCTGCAGTGCGAACGCACCTCCGAAAAGGAAAGCAACCTACTCACGGCCTTAAAAGTCAACGGGACCTGGGATTCCCAGCCGGTCACCCATACTGGTACTTGCCAGGCCTCAAGCTGGCTGGCGGCCGCGATCTGACGAGAGCAGGCACATTCAGCTTAGAATTCCCGTTGACAGCTCCTCCTCCTTTCCTATGGGCTTTCTGCAGTGCGAACGCACCTCCGAAAAGGAAAGAAACCTACTCACGGCCTTAAAGTCAACGGGACCTGGGATTCCCAGCCGGTCACCCATACTGGTACTTGCCAGGCCTCAAGCTGGCTGGCGGCCGCGATCTGACGAGAGCAGGCACATTCAGCTTAGAATGCCCGTTGACAGCTCCTCCTCCTTTCCTATGGGCTTTCTGCAGTGCGAACGCACCTCCGAAAAGGAAAGAAACCTACTCACGGCCTTAAAAGTCAACGGGGACCTGGGATTCCCAGCCGGTCACCCATACTGGTACTTGCCAGGCCTCAAGCTGGCTGGCGGCCGCGATCTGACGAGAGCAGGCACATTCAGCTTAGAATGCCCGTTGACAGCTCCTCCTCCTTTCCTATGGGCTTTCTGCAGTGCGAACGCACCTCCGAAAAGGAAAGAAACCTACTCACGGCCTTAAAAGTCAACGGGACCTGGGATTCCCAGCCGGTCACCCATACTGGTACTTGCCAGGCCTCAAGCTGGCTGGCGGCCGCGATCTGACGAGAGCAGGCACATTCAGCTTAGAATGCCCGTTGACAGCTCCTCCTCCTTTCCTATGGGCTTTCTGCAGTGCGAACGCACCTCCGAAAAGGAAAGCAACCTACTCACGGCCTTAAAAGTCAACGGGACCTGGGATTCCCAGCCGGTCACCCATACTGGTACTTGCCAGGCCTCAAGCTGGCTGGCGGCCGCGATCTGACGAGAGCAGGCACATTCAGCTTAGAATGCCCGTTGACAGCTCCTCCTCCTTTCCTATGGGCTTTCTGCAGTGCGAACGCACCTCCGAAAAGGAAAGAAACCTACTCACGGCCTTAAAAGTCAACGGGACCTGGGATTCCCAGCCGGTCACCCATACTGGTACTTGCCAGGCCTCAAGCTGGCTGGCGGCCGCGATCTGACGAGAGCAGGCACATTCAGCTTAGAATGCCCGTTGACAGCTCCTCCTCCTTTCCTATGGGCTTTCTGCAGTGCGAACGCACCTCCGAAAAGGAAAGCAACCTACTCACTGCCTTAAAAGTCAACGGGACCTGGGATTCCCAGCCGGTCACCCATACTGGTACTTGCCAGGCCTCAAGCTGGCCTGGCGGCCGCGATCTGACGAGAGCAGGCACATTCAGCTTAGAATGCCCGTTGACAGCTCCGCCTCCTTTCCTATGGGCTTTCTGCAGTGCGAACGCACCTCCGAAAAGGAAAGGAACCTACTCACGGCCTTAAAAGTCAACGGGACCTGGGATTCCCAGCCGGTCACCCATACTGGTACTTGCCAGGCCTCAAGCTGGCTGGCGGCCGCGATCTGACGAGAGCAGGCACATTCAGCTTAGAATGCCCGTTGACAGCTCCTCCTCCTTTCCTATGGGCTTTCTGCAGTGCGAACGCACCTCCGAAAAGGAAGAAACCTACTCACGGCCTTAAAAGTCAACGGGACCTGGGATTCCCAGCCGGTCACCCATACTGGTACTTGCCAGGCCTCAAGCTGGCTGGCGGCCGCGATCTGACGAGAGCAGGCACATTCAGCTTAGAATGCCCGTTGACAGCTCCTCCTCCTTTCCTATGGGCTTTCTGCAGTGCGAACGCACCTCCGAAACGGAAAGAAACCTACTCACGGCCTTAAAAGTCAACGGGACCTGGTATTCCCAGCCGGTCACCATACTGGTACTTGCCAGGCCTCAAGCTGGCTGGCGGCCGCGATCTGACGAGAGCAGGCACATTCAGCTTAGAATGCCTGTTGACAGCTCCTCCTCCTTTCCTATGGGCTTTCTGCAGTGCGAACGCACCTCCGAAAAGGAAAGAAACCTACTCACGGCCTTAAAAGTCAACGGGACCTGGATTCCCAGCCGGTCACCCATACTGGTACTTGCCAGGCCTCAAGCTGGCTGGCGGCCGCGATCTGACGAGAGCAGGCACATTCAGCTTAGAATGCCCGTTGACAGCTCCTCCTCCTTTCCTATGGGCTTTCTGCAGTGCGAACGCACCTCCGAAAAGGAAAGCAACCCTACTCACGGCCTTAAAAGTCAACGGGACCTGGGATCCCAGCCGGTCACCCATACTGGTACTTGCCAGGCCTCAAGCTGGCTGGCGGCCGCGATCTGACGAGAGCAGGCACATTCAGCTTAGAATGCCCGTTGACAGCTCCTCCTCCTTTCCTATGGGCTTTCTGCAGTGCGACGCACCTCCGAAAAGGAAAGAAACCTACTCACGGCCTTAAAAGTCAACGGGACCTGGGATTCCCAGCCGGTCACCCATACTGGTACTTGCCAGGCCTCAAGCTGGCTGGCGGCCGCGATCTGACGAGAGCAGGCACATTCAGCTTAGAATTCCCGTTGACAGCTCCTCCTCCTTTCCTATGGGCTTTCTGCAGTGCGAACGCACCTCTGAAAAGGAAAGAAACCTACTCACGGCCTTAAAAGTCAACGGGACCTGGGATTCCCAGCCGGTCACCCATACTGGTACTTGCCAGGCCTCAAGCTGGCTGGCGGCCGCGATCTGACGAGAGCAGGCACATTCAGCTTAGAATGCCCGTTGACAGCTCCTCCTCCTTTCCTATGGGCTTTCTGCAGTGCGAACGCACCTCCGAAAAGGAAAGAAACCTACTCACGGCCTTAAAAGTCAACGGGACCTGGGATTCCCAGCCGGTCACCCATACTGGTACTTGCCAGGCCTCAAGCTGGCTGGCGGCCGCGATCTGACGAGAGCAGGCACATTCAGCTTAGAATGCCCATTGACAGCTCCTCCTCCTTTCCTATGGGCTTTCTGCAGTGCGAACGCACCTCCGAAAAGGAAAGCAACCTACTCACAGCCTTAAAAGTCAACGGGACCTGGGATTCCCAGCCGGTCACCCATACTGGTACTTGCCAGGCCTCAAGCTGGCTGGCGGCCGCGATCTGACGAGAGCAGGCACATTCAGCTTAGAATGCCCGTTGACAGCTCCTCCTCCTTTCCTATGGGCTTTCTGCAGTGCGAACGCACCTCCGAAAAGGAAGAAACCTACTCACGGCCTTAAAAGTCAACGGGACCTGGGATTCCCAGCCGGTCACCCATACTGGTACTTGCCAGGCCTCAAGCTGGCTGGCGGCCGCGATCTGACGAGAGCAGGCACATTCAGCTTAGAATGCCCGTTGACAGCTCCTCCTCCTTTCCTATGGGCTTTCTGCAGTGCGAACGCACCTCCGAAAAGGAAAGCAACCTACTCACGGCCTTAAAAGTCAACGGGACCTGGGATTCCCAGTCGGTCACCCATACTGGTACTTGCCAGGCCTCAAGCTGGCTGGCGGCCGCGATCTGACGAGAGTAGGCACATTCAGCTTAGAATGCCCGTTGACAGCTCCTCCTCCTTTCCTATGGGCTTTCTGCAGTGCGAACGCACCTCCGAAAAGGAAAGAAACCTACTCACGGCCTTAAAAGTCAACGGGACCTGAGATTCCCAGCCGGTCACCCATACTGGTACTTGCCAGGCCTCAAGCTGGCTGGCGGCCGCAATCTGACGAGAGCAGGCACATTCAGCTTAGAATGCCCGTTGACAGCTCCTCCTCCTTTCCTATGGGCTTTCTGCAGTGCGAACGCACCTCCGAAAAGGAAAGAAAACCTACTCACGGCCTTAAAAGTCAACGGGACCTGGGATTCCCAGCCGGTCACCCATACTGGTACTTGCCAGGCCTTAAGCTGGCTGGCGGCCGCGATCTGACGAGAGCAGGCACATTCAGCTTAGAATGCCCGTTGACAGCTCCTCCCTCCTTTCCTATGGGCTTTCTGCAGTGCGAACGCACCTCCGAAAAGGAAAGCAACCTACTCACGGCCTTAAAAGTCAACGGGACCTGGGATTCCCAGCCGGTCACCCATACTGGTACTTGCCAGGCCTCAAGCTGGCTGGCGGCCGCGATCTGACGAGAGCAGGCACATTCAGCTAAGAATGCCCGTTGACAGCTCCTCCTCCTTTCCTATGGGCTTTCTGCAGTGCGAACGCACCTCCGAAAAGGAAAGAAACCTACTCACGGCCTTAAAAGTCAACGGGACCTGGGATTCCCAGCCGGTCACCCATACTGGTACTTGCCAGGCCTCAAGCTGGCTGGCGGCCGCGATCTGACGAGAGCAGGCACATTCAGCTTAGAATGCCCGTTGACAGCTCCTCCTCCTTTCCTATGGGCTTTCTGCAGTGCGAACGCACCTCCGAAAAGGAAAGCAACCTACTCACGGCCTTAAAAGTCAACGGGACCTGGGATTCCCAGCCGGTCACCCATACTGGTACTTGCCAGGCCTCAAGCTGGCTGGCAGCCGCGATCTGACGAGAGCAGGCACATTCAGCTTAGAATGCCCGTTGACAGCTCCTCCTCCTTTCCTATGGGCTTTCTGCAGTGCGAACGCACCTCCGAAAAGGAAAGAAACCTACTCATGGCCTTAAAAGTCAACGGGACCTGGATTCCCAGCCGGTCACCCATACTGGTACTTGCCAGGCCTCAAGCTGGCTGGCGGCCGCGATCTGACGAGAGCAGGCACATTCAGCTTAGAATGCCCGTTGACAGCTCCTCCTCCTTTCCTATGGGCTTTCTGCAATGCGAACGCACTTCCGAAAAGGAAAGAAACCTACTCACGGCCTTAAAAGTCAACGGGACCTGGGATTCCCAGCCGGTCACCCATACTGGTACTTGCCAGGCCTCAAGCTGGCTGGCGGCCGCGATCTGACGAGAGCAGGCACATTCAGCTTAGAATGCCCGTTGACAGCTCCGCCTCCTTTCCTATGGGCTTTCTGCAGTGCGAACGCACCTCCGAAAAGGAAAGAAACCTACTCACGGCCTTAAAAGTCAACGGGACCTGGGATTCCCAGCCGGTCACCCATACTGGTACTTGCCAGGCCTCAAGCTGGCTGGCGGCCGCGATCTGACGAGAGCAGGCACATTCAGCTTAGAATGCCCGTTGACAGCTCCTCCTCCTTTCCTATGGGCTTTCTGCAGTGCGAACGCACCTCCGAAAAGGAAAGAAACCTACTCACGGCCTTAAAAGTCAACGGGACCTGGGATTCCCAGCCGGTCACCCATACTGGTACTTGCCAGGCCTCAAGCTGGCTGGCGGCCGCGATCTGACGAGAGCAGGCACAATCAGCTTAGAATGCCCGTTGACAGCTCCTCCTCCTTTCCTATGGGCTTTCTGCAGTGCGAACGCACCTCCGAAAAGGAAAGCAACCTACTCACGGCCTTAAAAGTCAACGGGACCTGGGATTCCCAGCCGTTCACCCATACTGGTACTTGCCAGGCCTCAAGCTGGCTGGCGGCCGCGATCTGACGAGAGCAGGCACATTCAGCTTAGAATGCCCGTTGACAGCTCCTCCTCCTTTCCTATGGGCTTTCTGCAGTGCGAACGCACCTCCGAAAAGGAAAGAAACCTACTCACGGCCTTAAAAGTCAACGGGACCTGGGATTCCCAGCCGGTCACCCATACTGGTACTTGCCAGGCCTCAAGCTGGCTGGCGGCCGCGATCTGACGAGAGCAGGCACATTCAGCTTAGAATGCCCGTTGACAGCTCCTCCTCCTTTCCTATGGGCTTTCTGCAGTGCGAACGCACCTCCGAAAAGGAAAGAAACCTACTCACGGCCTTAAAAGTCAACGGGACCTGGGATTCCCAGCCGGTCACCCATACTGGTACTTGCCAGGCCTCAAGCTGGCTGGCGGCCGCAATCTGACGAGAGCAGGCACATTCAGCTTAGAATGCCCGTTGACAGCTCCTCCTCCTTTCCTATGGGCTTTCTGCAGTGCGAACGCACCTCCGAAAAGGAAAGAAACCTACTCACGGCCTTAAAAGTCAACGGGACCTGGGATTCCCAGCCGGTCACCCATACTGGTACTTGCCAGGCCTCAAGCTGGCTGGCGGCCGCGATCTGACGAGAGCAGGCACATTCAGCTTAGAATGCCCGTTGACAGCTCCTCCTCCTTCCTATGGGCTTTCTGCAGTGCGAACGCACCTCCGAAAAGGAAAGCAACCTACTCACGGCCTTAAAAGTCAACGGGACCTGGGATTCCCAGCCGGTCACCCATACTGGTACTTGCCAGGCCTCAAGCTGGCTGGCGGCCGCGATCTGACGAGAGCAGGCACATTCAGCTTAGAATGCCCGTTGACAGCTCCTCCTCCTTTCCTATGGGCTTTCTGCAGTGCGAACGCACCTCCGAAAAGGAAAGAAACCTACTCACGGCCTTAAAAGTCAACGGGACCTGGGATTCCCAGCCGGTCACCCATACTGGTACTTGCCAGGCCTCAAGCTGGCTGGCGGCCGCGATCTGACGAGAGCAGGCACATTCAGCTTAGAATGCCCGTTGACAGCTCCTCCTCCTTTCCTATGGGCTTTCTGCAGTGCGAACGCACCTCCGAAAAGGAAAGCAACCTACTCACGGCCTTAAAAGTCAACGGGACCTGGGATTCCCAGCCGGTCACCCATACTGGTACTTGCCAGGCCTCAAGCTGGCTGGCGGCCGCGATCTGACGAGAGCAGGCACATTCAGCTTAGAATGCCCGTTGACAGCTCCTCCTCCTTTCCTATGGGCTTTCTGCAGTGCGAACGCACCTCCGAAAAGGAAAGAACCTACTCACGGCCTTAAAAGTCAACGGGACCTGGGATTCCCAGCCGGTCACCCATACTGGTACTTGCCAGGCCTCAAGCTGGCTGGCGGCGCGATCTGACGAGAGCAGGCACATTCAGCTTAGAATGCCCGTTGACAGCTCCTCCTCCTTTCCTATGGGCTTTCTGCAGTGCGAACGCACCTCCGAAAAGGAAAGAAACCTACTCACGGCCTTAAAAGTCAACGGGACCTGGATTCCCAGCCGGTCACCCATACTGGTACTTGCCAGGCCTCAAGCTGGCTGGCGGCCGCGATCTGACGAGAGCAGGCACATTCAGCTTAGAATTCCCGTTGACAGCTCCTCCTCCTTTCCTATGGGCTTTCTGCAGTGCGAACGCACCTCCGAAAAGGAAAGAAACCTACTCACGGCCTTAAAAGTCAACGGGACCTGGGATTCCCAGCCGGTCACCCATACTGGTACTTGCCAGGCCTCAAGCTGGCTGGCGGCCGCGATCTGACGAGAGCAGGCACATTCAGCTTAGAATGCCGTTGACAGTCTCCTCCTTTCCTATGGGCTTTCTGCAGTGCGAACGCACCTCCGAAAAGGAAAGAAACCTACTCACGGCCTTAAAAGTCAACGGGACCTGGGATTCCCAGCCGGTCACCCATACTGGTACTTGCCAGCCTCAAGCTGGCTGGCGGCCGCGATCTGACGAGAGCAGAAGAGCAGGCACATTCAGCTTAGAATGCCCGTTGACAGCTCCTCCTCCTTTCCTATGGGCTTTCTGCAGTGCGAACGCACCTCCGAAAAGGAAAGCAACCTACTCACGGCCTTAAAAGTCAACGGGACCTGGGATTCCCAGCCGGTCACCCATACTGGTACTTGCCAGGCCTCAAGCTGGCTGGCGGCCGCGATCTGACGAGAGCAGGCACATTCAGCTTAGAATGCCCGTTGACAGCTCCTCCTCCTTTCCTATGGGCTTTCTGCAGTGCGAACGCACCTCCGAAAAGGAAAGCAACCTACTCACGGCCTTAAAAGTCAACGGGACCTGGGATTCCCAGCCGGTCACCCATACTGGTACTTGCCAGGCCTCAAGCTGGCTGGCGGCCGCGATCTGACGAGAGCAGGCACATTCAGCTTAGAATGCCCGTTGACAGCTCCTCCTCCTTTCCTATGGGCTTTCTGCAGTGCGAACGCACCTCCGAAAAGGAAAGAAACCTACTCACGGCCTTAAAAGTCAACGGGACCTGGGATTCCCAGCCGGTCACCCATACTGGTACTTGCCAGGCCTCAAGCTGGCTGGCGGCCGCGATCTGACGAGAGCAGGCACATTCAGCTTAGAATGCCCGTTGACAGCTCCTCCTCCTTTCCTATGGGCTTTCTGCAGTGCGAACGCACCTCCGAAAAGGAAAGCAACCTACTCACGGCCTTAAAAGTCAACGGGACCTGGGATTCCCAGCCGGTCACCCATACTGGTACTTGCCAGGCCTCAAGCTGGCTGGCGGCCGCGATCTGACGAGAGCAGGCACATTCAGCTTAGAATGCCCGTTGACAGCTCCGCCTCCTTTCCTATGGGCTTTCTGCAGTGCGAACGCACCTCCGAAAAGGAAAGGAACCTACTCACGGCCTTAAAAGTCAACGGGACCTGGGATTCCCAGCCGGTCACCCATACTGGTACTTGCCAGGCCTCAAGCTGGCTGGCGGCCGCGATCTGACGAGAGCAGGCACATTCAGCTTAGAATGCCCGTTGACAGCTCCTCCTCCTTTCCTATGGGCTTTCTGCAGTGCGAACGCACCTCCGAAAAGGAAAGAAACCTACTCACGGCCTTAAAAGTCAACGGGACCTGGGATTCCCAGCCGGTCACCCATACTGGTACTTGCCAGGCCTCAAGCTGGCTGGCGGCCGCGATCTGACGAGAGCAGGCACATTCAGCTTAGAATGCCCGTTGACAGCTCCTCCTCCTTTCCTATGGGCTTTCTGCAGTGCGAACGCACCTCCGAAACGGAAAGAAACCTACTCACGGCCTTAAAAGTCAACGGGACCTGGTATTCCCAGCCGGTCACCCATACTGGTACTTGCCAGGCCTCAAGCTGGCTGGCGGCCGCGATCTGACGAGAGCAGGCACATTCAGCTTAGAATGCCTGTTGACAGCTCCTCCTCCTTTCCTATGGGCTTTCTGCAGTGCGAACGCACCTCCGAAAAGGAAAGAAACCTACTCACGGCCTTAAAAGTCAACGGGACCTGGGATTCCCAGCCGGTCACCCATACTGGTACTTGCCAGGCCTCAAGCTGGCTGGCGGCCGCGATCTGACGAGAGCAGGCACATTCAGCTTAGAATGCCCGTTGACAGCTCCTCCTCCTTTGCTATGGGCTTTCTGCAGTGCGAACGCACCTCCGAAAAGGAAAGCAACCTACTCACGGCCTTAAAAGTCAACGGGACCTGGGATTCCCAGCCGGTCACCCATACTGGTACTTGCCAGGCCTCAAGCTGGCTGGCGGCCGCGATCTGACGAGAGCAGGCACATTCAGCTTAGAATGCCCGTTGACAGCTCCTCCTCCTTTCCTATGGGCTTTCTGCAGTGCGAACGCACCTCCGAAAAGGAAAGAAACCTACTCACGGCCTTAAAAGTCAACGGGACCTGGGATTCCCAGCCGGTCACCCATACTGGTACTTGCCAGGCCTCAAGCTGGCTGGCGGCCGCGATCTGACGAGAGCAGGCACATTCAGCTTAGAATTCCCGTTGACAGCTCCTCCTCCTTTCCTATGGGCTTTCTGCAGTGCGAACGCACCTCTGAAAAGGAAAGAAACCTACTCACGGCCTTAAAAGTCAACGGGACCTGGGATTCCCAGCCGGTCACCCATACTGGTACTTGCCAGGCCTCAAGCTGGCTGGCGGCCGCGATCTGACGAGAGCAGGCACATTCAGCTTAGAATGCCCGTTGACAGCTCCTCCTCCTTTCCTATGGGCTTTCTGCAGTGCGAACGCACCTCTGAAAAGGAAAGAAACCTACTCACGGCCTTAAAAGTCAACGGGACCTGGGATTCCCAGCCGGTCACCCATACTGGTACTTGCCAGGCCTCAAGCTGGCTGGCGGCCGCGATCTGACGAGAGCAGGCACATTCAGCTTAGAATGCCCGTTGACAGCTCCTCCTCCTTTCCTATGGGCTTTCTGCAGTGCGAACGCACCTCCGAAAAGGAAAGCAACCTACTCACAGCCTTAAAAGTCAACGGGACCTGGGATTCCCAGCCGGTCACCCATACTGGTACTTGCCAGGCCTCAAGCTGGCTGGCGGCCGCGATCTGACGAGAGCAGGCACATTCAGCTTAGAATGCCCGTTGACAGCTCCTCCTCCTTTCCTATGGGCTTTCTGCAGTGCGAACGCACCTCCGAAAAGGAAAGAAACCTACTCACGGCCTTAAAAGTCAACGGGACCTGGGATTCCCAGCCGGTCACCCATACTGGTACTTGCCAGGCCTCAAGCTGGCTGGCGGCCGCGATCTGACGAGAGCAGGCACATTCAGCTTAGAATGCCCGTTGACAGCTCCTCCTCCTTTCCTATGGGCTTTCTGCAGTGCGAACGCACCTCCGAAAAGGAAAGCAACCTACTCACGGCCTTAAAAGTCAACGGGACCTGGGATTCCCAGTCGGTCACCCATACTGGTACTTGCCAGGCCTCAAGCTGGCTGGCGGCCGCGATCTGACGAGAGCAGGCACATTCAGCTTAGAATGCCCGTTGACAGCTCCTCCTCCTTTCCTATGGGCTTTCTGCAGTGCGAACGCACCTCCGAAAAGGAAAGAAACCTACTCACGGCCTTAAAAGTCAACGGGACCTGAGATTCCCAGCCGGTCACCCATACTGGTACTTGCCAGGCCTCAAGCTGGCTGGCGGCCGCAATCTGACGAGAGCAGGCACATTCAGCTTAGAATGCCCGTTGACAGCTCCTCCTCCTTTCCTATGGGCTTTCTGCAGTGCGAACGCACCTCCGAAAAGGAAAGAAACCTACTCACGGCCTTAAAAGTCAACGGGACCTGGGATTCCCAGCCGGTCACCCATACTGGTACTTGCCAGGCCTTAAGCTGGCTGGCGGCCGCGATCTGACGAGAGCAGGCACATTCAGCTTAGAATGCCCGTTGACAGCTCCTCCTCCTTTCCTATGGGCTTTCTGCAGTGCGAACGCACCTCCGAAAAGGAAAGCAACCTACTCACGGCCTTAAAAGTCAACGGGACCTGGGATTCCCAGCCGGTCACCCATACTGGTACTTGCCAGGCCTCAAGCTGGCTGGCGGCCGCGATCTGACGAGAGCAGGCACATTCAGCTTAGAATGCCCGTTGACAGCTCTCCTCCTTTCCTATGGGCTTTCTGCAGTGCGAACGCACCTCCGAAAAGGAAAGAAACCTACTCACGGCCTTAAAAGTCAACGGGACCTGGGATTCCCAGCCGGTCACCCATACTGGTACTTGCCAGGCCTCAAGCTGGCTGGCGGCCGCGATCTGACGAGAGCAGGCACATTCAGCTTAGAATGCCCGTTGACAGCTCCTCCTCCTTTCCTATGGGCTTTCTGCAGTGCGAACGCACCTCCGAAAAGGAAAGCAACCTACTCACGGCCTTAAAAGTCAACGGGACCTGGGATTCCCAGCCGGTCACCCATACTGGTACTTGCCAGGCCTCAAGCTGGCTGGCGGCCGCGATCTGACGAGAGCAGGCACATTCAGCTTAGAATGCCCGTTGACAGCTCCTCCTCCTTTCCTATGGGCTTTCTGCAGTGCGAACGCACCTCCGAAAAGGAAAGCAACCTACTCAGGGCCTTAAAAGTCAACGGGATCTGGGATTCCCAGCCGGTCACCCATACTGGTACTTGCCAGGCCTCAAGCTGGCTGGCGGCCGCGATCTGACGAGAGCAGGCACATTCAGCTTAGAATGCCCGTTGACAGCTCCTCCTCCTTTCCTATGGGCTTTCTGCAGTGCGAACGCACCTCCGAAAAGGAAAGAAACCTACTCACGGCCTTAGAAGTCAACGGGACCTGGGATTCCCAGCCGGTCACCCATACTGGTACTTGCCAGGCCTCAAGCTGGCTGGCGGCCGCGATCTGACGAGAGCAGGCACATTCAGCTTAGAATGCCCGTTGACAGCTCCTCCTCCTTTCCTATGGGCTTTCTGCAGTGCGAACGCACCTCCGAAAAGGAAAGAAACCTACTCACGGCCTTAGAAGTCAACGGGACCTGGGATTCCCAGCCGGTCACCCATACTGGTACTTGCCAGGCCTCAAGCTGGCTGGTGGCTGCGATCTGACGAGAGCAGGCACATTCAGCTTAGAATGCCCGTTGACAGCTCCTCCTCCTTTCCTATGGGCTTTCTGCAGTGCGAACGCACCTCCGAAAAGGAAAGCAACCTACTCACGGCCTTAAAAGTCAACGGGACCTGGGATTCCCAGCCAGGTCACCCATACTGGTACTTGCCAGGCCTCAAGCTGGCTGGCGGCCGCGATCTGACGAGAGCAGGCACATTCAGCTTAGAATGCCCGTTGACAGCTCCTCCTCCTTTCCTATGGGCTTTCTGCAGTGCGAACGCACCTCCGAAAAGGAAAGAAACCTACTCACGGCCTTAAAAGTCAACGGGACCTGGGATTCCCAGCCGGTCACCCATACTGGTACTTGCCAGGCCTCAAGCTGGCTGGCGGCCGCGATCTGACGAGAGCAGGCACATTCAGCTTAGAATGCCCGTTGACAGCTCCTCCTCCTTTCCTATGGGCTTTCTGCAGTGCGAACGCACCTCCGAAAAGGAAAGAAACCTACTCACGGCCTTAAAAGTCAACGGGACCTGGGATTCCCAGCCGGTCACCCATACTGGTACTTGCCAGGCCTCAAGCTGGCTGGCGGCCGCGATCTGACGAGAGCAGGCACATTCAGCTTAGAATGCCCGTTGACAGCTCCTCCTCCTTTCCTATGGGCTTTCTGCAGTGCGAACGCACCTCCGAAAAGGAAAGCAACCTACTCACGGCCTTAAAAGTCAACGGGACCTGGGATTCCCAGCCGTTCACCCATACTGGTACTTGCCAGGCCTCAAGCTGGCTGGCGGCCGCGATCTGACGAGAGCAGGCACATTCAGCTTAGAATGCCCGTTGACAGCTCCTCCTCCTTTCCTATGGGCTTTCTGCAGTGCGAACGCACCTCCGAAAAGGAAAGAAACCTACTCACGGCCTTAAAAGTCAACGGGACCTGGGATTCCCAGCCGGTCACCCATACTGGTACTTGCCAGGCCTCAAGCTGGCTGGCGGCCGCGATCTGACGAGAGCAGGCACATTCAGCTTAGAATGCCCGTTGACAGCTCCTCCTCCTTTCCTATGGGCTTTCTGCAGTGCGAACGCACCTCCGAAAAGGAAAGAAACCTACTCACGGCCTTAAAAGTCAACGGGACCTGGGATTCCCAGCTGGTCACCCATACTGGTACTTGCCAGGCCTCAAGCTGGCTGGCGGCCGCGATCTGACGAGAGCAGGCACATTCAGCTTAGAATTCCCGTTGACAGCTCCTCCTCCTTTCCTATGGGCTTTCTGCAGTGCGAACGCACCTCCGAAAAGGAAAGAAACCTACTCACGGCCTTAAAAGTCAACGGGACCTGGGATTCCCAGCCGGTCACCCATACTGGTACTTGCCAGGCCTCAAGCTGGCTGGCGGCCGCGATCTGACGAGAGCAGGCACATTCAGCTTAGAATGCCCGTTGACAGCTCCTCCTCCTTTCCA